>NC_056726.1:1698638851-1698921351 GCF_019279795.1 Protopterus annectens | reverse complement strand
TTCAGCAGTGGCCTTAGGAGAAGAGCTCCAAGGAGAATTTTTCCAGTAAATAGTACAAGTACATTTAGATTAATGATTCATTTGAAGAGTTGCTGGCAATTATATTAATGAGAATCATCCACTTTTGGAAAGGCAGTCGGGAGCATAGACATTCTTAAGATGAAAAAACACTGATTTAGTATAGCGGTATGTTGTTCTGACTGTAGTGCACAGGGTCCTGGGTTCAAGACTTGGCAGTGAAATGCATGGTGGTAACACATTTGACCTGGTTCAAGGCTCCAGAGAGCACCCCTGCAATACCAGACTACAACTCTTAACACACTTTTTAGCCACCAAACCAAGACCAAAGCACTAAAAGAGGAGGAGTGTCCATATTCATCAAGGATATTCACCCCTTCCAGGCTAGTTGCCCAACACAATGCATCTGAGATTCGACAGGTGCAACTAACACTAGGTAAGACTGCAATCCAAATTATAGCTTGCTACAGATCTCCCACCATGCCCCAAGATTCTCACTCCACCTTTCTAAACATACTAGAAAATATTAAGATACAACCAAACACCCTAATACTGGGTACTTTCAACTACCCTGCCATTAATTGGGAAAACTACTCGGATACCAACACCTTTGCCGAACGGTTCTTGGAATTCATAAATTCCAAAACCCTGGACCAGCTAATTCATAGTCCCACCAGGGCCTCAAATATCCTATACCTGGCCATTACCAACATGGGAGATCTATGCTCCACACCAGTGGTCACCCCCTCATTGGTCAGGTCTGACAATAAGCTAATCGCCCATGATGTCCACATCCCACCTCCACCCTCCAGTAGGGAAACCTCCATAAAAAGCCTCTCCAAAGCCAACTTCATGCTACTCAAGTCAGAAGTGACAAACTTAATGACATCCATGCAGATGGGAACTGAAAGTTCAACAGCTGAATCTACACTAAAGCACTGTATGAACACATCCACTTGTGCATGAATCATGCCATTCCAAACAGAACCAAGATGGTCTCCTCCAAAAAAATGGAACCCAATCTGGTGGTCCACTGCCACAAACAAATTATACAACAAAAGGAAGAAACTGTTGCAGAAAAGAGGAAACTCCCAGGATGCAAAAAAACTCCCTTACCAGCCTCAGTAAGAAGCTGAGATCCCTCATCAAATTCCCCAAAGCTAGTTACAAAAATAAAATTGCCAAAGATTCCAAGGATAACCACAAGGCATTCTATAGTTATGTCAAGAATCTAAATGGAAATGCTCAGATCTGCTCTGAGCTACAACAGAATGGCATTAAATATACTTATCCCAAGGATATTGCCAAAATCCTGGCAGATAGATTCAGTGCCAACTTCACCACCACTCACCCCATAAAGGGCCCATCTCAATACCAAAAGATTGCCAAGTTCTGGTAATCACGGCCACACAGGTAAAAACACACTCTCTAAATCTAAGAATACAGCATCCATGGGACCAGATGACATCCCGGGCTGTGTACTAAATGAACTACAAAATGAACTGTCACCTCATCTATGTGTCATGTTTAATCATAGCCTCACCTCAGGCTTCATGCTCAATGAGTGTTGCACAGCTACAGTTGTCCCACTCCTCAAGGTGGGATCCACCTTGGATCTCAGGAACTATTGTCCCATCAGTCTGATGAGCCTGATCTGTAAAGCCATGGAACGCATTATCATGGAACTTATAAACAAAGACATTGGCAACCTTCAAACACTGGACCCCACCCAGTTTGGTTTTGTAAAGGGCTGATCATTTCGCCTCAATCTGATGGACTTCTTTGAATCAGTCTCCAGAAACGTGGACAAGGGTAAGGTGGTCCACACAGCCTATCTGGACCTTGCCAAGGCCTTCTATAACATCCCCCACTCTGGAATCATAGATAAACTTACTAAGCTGGGCATTAGTCTCTACATCACTTGATGGGTTGCCAACTGGCTTACTGACAGAACCCACACTGTAAAAGTAGCTGACTCAAAATCCAGCTCCAGACTAGTGACAAGCGGTGTACCTCAGGGTACAGTCCTGGGACCACTCTTGTTTGGCATCTACTTCTCTGAAGTGCAGGCCAACACTAAGGGACTCAGGCTAACAAAGTTCACAGATGACTGCAAACTGGGAGCCATTATCGAATCCCCAAATGATGTGGATATTCTACAAAAGGGCCTTACAGAAACAGATGCTTGGTGCTAGAGCCATGGGCCCAAGCTCAATGCCAAGAAATGTATAGTTATACCCTTTGGGAAAAACTATGTACCCATGAATTGCCACATAAGTGGCAGTACACTAAACACTGAAAGTGTGATAAGGGACTTAGGGATACAGGGGGACAGTGGTCTCACCTTTGATAACCACATAGCCACAACAGTCAGATAATCCTTCTATGCGGCACACCTCATCACTAAGAGCTTTTCATCCATAAAAAAGGAGGTCATTGTCCCCTGTACTCATCCCTCATTAGACCCATTATAGAGTACAATGCCCCATTTGGTATGTACCTCAAAAGACATTTGCAATAACTGGAAAGGCCACAGAAATACCTCACTAAAAGAATCACAGGCCTAAAGCAGATGCCCTATGCTGACCGTCTAACACAACTCCAGCTATACTCTCTCAGAGGTGATCTCTGCTTAACATACAAGGCCATGTCAACCCAGTGCTGTTGGACATGCTACACATAAAGAAATCTCAATCCCTTAGAGCCACATGCTCCAATGATATAAACCTGGTCATCACAATGAACAAAACATGCTGGAGGGATAGGTTCCTGACCCAGAGACTCCCAATACTCTGGAATAGACTGCCCATACATGTCAAGCTGAGTGTCTCTTTGGCCCTCTTCAAAAGGAACCATGACGATTGGATGGGAGATAGGAAATTCACCCTGGGGATCACGTCAGTCACCCTGCTAGACAGGGGAGCAGGGAAGTAAATATTTTGGAAAGAAATAGCCAGGGAATTGTTATGGCTAGGCTTGTATAGGCCCTAGGGCTGATAGCCTAGTATCAACCTATGAACCTATGAACCTATGTGGCAGCATTCTAGTTTTGAATCATTTGTAATTAAGTTTCATTGTATATTTCATGATGGAAGATGGTTTAAAATAGCAAAAGACATTTTACTGACATTTTCATCTCCTAGTCCTCTGGCAAACTTTGGTCCTCTTAATGAAACAGTGCCTTGGTTATTGGACAAAAGCTATAGGTAAGACATGATGCTAACTTGTGTGGTGGAAGTATATGTAGAAAAATGTGACCACTCCCCCTGCTGTCACTAGGGAGCAGGTCCTTAATGCTCTCTCTATGGCCAAGAACACTGCATCAATAAGACTAGACATTATCCCAGGATGCCTTCTAAATAACAGGAAACATGACCTAGCAGGCCCTCTGTAATTGCTATTTAACTGCAGCCTCCAAACTAGCTTCATGCCTCATGAATGGAGACTAGCAGTAGTCATCCCTTTGCACAAAGGTGGGCCATCTACAGACATTGTAAACTACAAACCCATAAGTCTCACTAGTCTCATATACAAAGCCTTGGAAAGAATTATTATGGAAATGATCAATAATCACATAGTAAACCTCCAGACACTGGGCCCAACCCAATTTCTTTCCATCACGGGCAAGTCAGGCCTACTCAAACTGGAGAACTTATTTGAGTAGGTCACCAAAGCAATGGATGAGGACAAATAGTTCATACTGCCTATCTTGACCTGATCAAGGCATTTGACACAATATCCTACTCTGCTATCATTGACAAACTGAAGAGGTTAGGTATAAACCTTTATGTCACCCAGTGGATATCCAACTGGCTGACAGCCAGGAACTAGAAAGTTAGAATTGGGAAGTCCACCTCTACAAAGAGGTCCTCAGGGATTGGTCATATGACCACTCCATTTTGGCATTTACTTCTCTGAAGTCAAGGCTAATATAAATGGCTTCTGGCTACCTAAATCTGTAGATGATTGTAAATTAGGAGCAGTCATAAAATCCCCCACTGACACAAATGTTCTTCAGGAAGGGCTGACACAGACAAATAACTAGTGTCAGATCAATGGTCTAAAACTAAATACAAACAAATGTGTAATAGTATCCTTCAGGAAGTCATCCACCTATAGTAAATATCATATTGACAACACACCCATAAGAGTTCACACAGTAGTTAGGGACTTGGGGGAACACATAGACAGTGCATTTAGCTTTTGACTATCATGTGTCTATAGTAGACACCAAATCATTCTATGTTGTTCAACATATATACAAAAGTATGGCATATAGGTCCAAGGCCATTGTTTCACTGGATTTGGCATTCATCAGATTGATCATTGAGTATAATGCCCCTTTGGTATGTACCTAACCAGGCATATCCAACAAATGGAATGTTCACAGAGGTTTCTCATTAAAAGAATACAGGGCATAAGTAACATATATTATGCAGACTGTCTCAAGGTCCTATCCCTGTATTCTGTCTCCTGTAGGTTGTTGAGAGGAGATCTGTGCCTGGCATACAAGTCATTGCCAGGCCCCATCCTGACGGGCCTCCTGCAAATCTGGAAAACAAACAGCACCAGAATTATCCATTCCAAAGGCTTAAACCTTGCCTGTGATATAAATAGTGCCTGCTGGAGAGACAGGTATGTATCCCAGAGATTACCCCATCTATGGAACAGGCTCTTCATACATGTGAAGCAGAGGTCCTCCTTAAACCAATTTAAGTGCAACCTGGACAATTGGGTGGGGAACAGGAAATTCACCCCTTGTTTTGCACCCATGTCCATAATGGACACAAGCAGCTGTAAATGGTTCATCTTCCAGGCCCCTGTTTCTAAATGTTTCATCTCCCAAGCCCCTACTTACACTTATTAAGGGTACCAGATCTTGTCAGAAATTTGGGATGCATGGCTAGACTTAAAAAGGCCCTTGCTGTCCTTAGCCTAGTAAACATCTATGAACCTGACAAGTGGGTTACCATCTTGGTATATGAACGTACAGTTGAGTGAGAAGAACAACAGTGCATCATAAGCTGCAAACAGTGCCCTCCTAATTGTTTTACAGTGGGACAGTGTTACTGAAACTAATGTAATAGCAAGATGAATCTGCAAATATTATTAATGGTGACATCAATTTTACATGTTTTATCTAGAATGTAATGCAAGAAGAGGGACTCTGTATTCCAGTTGGGTGCCTTTTATTTGTTCAGCACTTATTCTGCAAGTACTGATGCCACAGAGTGTAACTAGGAATTTGGTATCTGTAATTTGGGAGGCATAGGTGGCTTTCAATGAAAGTTCCCTATGGTCAGTTGTTTTGGTAGTTTTCACTACTTGCTGAAAGTTTCATAAGCAGATTTATAGGTAAGTACTAGCCTAGCTGCTGCTGTGGGCTATTTTAAGCCTAGCCAATTTCCTTTACAAAGATGAGAATCAAACACTGTACCTTGTGACCACAAGGTAAATACCTAAACCATTGTACCAGGCTCTAGAACAATTCCTTATAGTTAAGGAATTTAACATGAACATTAATAAATAATAGTAGTAATAGTAAAAAGCTTTTCTTTGAACTTGTTTCCCACTTCTCCTGTAACTGGTCTAGTCCAGATACAGATTTGCTGTATCTAAGACTGTTTGTGAGCTTCTGAGCCCCCCAGGCCTTTCTGTGTTGGAAGGAAGCCTTCTAGTTATCACTGGGAGTGGTAAGCACTAGGTAGCCTATCTACCACAAGAGGAGTGGTTTCTGGCCCAGAAATTGTGGTTTATTGACCGTTTGGGGAGTTTTTTTCATCTCTTTCAACTTTCTGGTTTAAAAGCCCATGTTTGTGCTTGTTTCTCCCCTTTCCTGTAACTAGTCTAGCCCATATACAGATTTGCTATATCCAGGACTGTTTGTAAACTTCTTAGCCACCCAAGCCTTTCTGTGTTGGAGGGAAGCCTTCTAGCTTATCAGTGGGAGTGATACGCCCTAGGTAGTCTATCTACCACAGGAGGAGTGGTTTCTGGCCAAGAAATTGCAGTTTATTGGATGTTTGTGCAATTTTTCCATCTCTCTCAACTTTCTTGTTTAAAAGCCCCCGTTTGCTCTTGTTTCCCACCTTTTCTGTAACTAGTCTAGTCCAGATACAGACGTACTGTATCCAGGACTGTTTGTAAGCTTCTGAGTAGTGCCAAAGTCTGCTCTTCAATTTTTTTCTTAGATCTACTAGTTCTCTCCTCTCCTGCACGTATACTAGCTTATTAGTCTAGCACTTTACTAGACTTCTTGTAGCAATTATTGTAGCACACAAAAGTGCTACATGCATGAAACATTCTACAAGGAAACAGATCCAGTGCTTATTATCAATGCCCACCCCTCCAGGCATGTCTAAAGGTCAGTTCCCTGTGCTTTCTCTTATTAACCTGGTAAACTTTGGCATCCTGAGGCGATGTAGCAACTGCCTCATGTACACTGACAACTCTCTCCTCTTACCTCGCGACACTCAGACTTGCAAGAGATGAACTTATATATCCAAACTGGAAGCCACGCACTCTCCAGCCAAGACTGGAATAGCTGGTCAAGAGGAGGTCAACACTTCCACCACACCACTTGGAACACATAACCCTCGAGAACACACACCAGCACTGCCTTCTCATAACAACACAAACCTCACACCCACCTTCATGGAGGCTCTGAAAAAAAATCTACCCAAGCAGCAGAGACCTCCAAGACAGAAATGCACATAACCACCACAACACAACACTAATCACAAGACACACTACTCTCCTAAACAGCGTGCCTCTCAACCAAAGCCCCTAAGGCAAAACAGGATGCCCAACACACTAGTCATAGGTGACTCAATAGTGAGGCACACTGATGTCCCACTCACTAGGTTGAATAAGGAGAAAGTAACAGTCAGCTGCCTGTCAGGTGCCAGGATCTGCCACATAACGCATGCACTCTGGTCCCTCAACAACATGTACAAATATGACTCTGTCACTGTACATGTGAGTTTGAGTGACCTGAGACATACCTTCCTGGACTACATGAAAAGAAACATGGAGGAGCTCTTGGATTATGTAGCCCAGGTGGATATGACCCTAGCCCTGAGCAGCATCTTACCATCACCCAGAATGATACCACAGTATAAGAAGAAAATGATTGATTTCAACAACTGGCTAAGTTTCTGGTGTCATTCTAAGTGGATCCAGTATCTGTTTGCCTGGGATGATGTGATTGACAGACCTCGATGTGTTGCCAGAGATGGCCTCCATCTGTCACCCCTGGGCTTCAGATACTGGCCAACACTCTTGCCACCTCTACTGTGCCTTTTTTTAGGTGGTGTTCCAAAGACCAAATTGCCACTGTAACAGCTACAAACAAATGAAATCTGAGGGTCATGCTTAATGCTAGAAGTCTAAATCTCAAAATGCACTCACTCAAAGCACTTCTTTAAATGGAGAACATCAACATTTGTGCTGTAACAGAGACCTGGCTCAAGGCAGCAGAAAGCACCCCTGCACTACCAGGTTATAAGTCATTCCACACCTTTTGGCCCCACAACTTGGACCGAAGCTCCAAAGGCGGTGGTGTTTCCATATTCACAAAGGATGCTCACATCTCCAGACTGATAGACCAACATAACACATCAGAGATACTTCAGGTGCAGCTAACATTGGGTAAGACAAAAATTCAGGTCATAGCCTGCTATAGGTCCACAACCATGCCCCAAGACTCACACTCCATGGTCCTAAGCTACCTCTCCATTAACTGGGAAAACTACTCATGTACCAATACACTTGCCCAACATTTCCTGGAGTTCAATAATTTCAATACCCTGGACCAGCTCACTCTTACCACCCACTAGAGGTAGCAACATCCTTGACCTGGTCATTACTATCATGGGTGACTGTTGCTCTACACCAATAGTCAGCTCCTCCCTGGTTAGATCTGACCACAAACTAATCACCTTGGAAATCAACATCCCTCCTACACCCCCCCCCACAAAGGTAACTACCATGAAAAACTTCTCCATAGCTAACTTTGGGCTCCTAAAAACAGAGGTGGCTAATTTCACGGCACTCATGTGAATGGAGAATAGTTGCATGACCACTGAATCATACACCAGTGCACTGTATGAACACGTACACAAATGCATGGATCTCACCATACCCAATAGAACCAAGATGCTGTCCTCCAAAAAAAGAAAGCCAATCTGGTGGTCTCCTGGCATGAACAAACTCTGCAACAGAAGGGGGAAACTAATGCAGAATAAGGTGAAGTCCCAAGAATGGAAAACCTCCCTTATCGATCTCAACAAAAAGTTGAGATCCCTCATCAAATCCTCTAAAGCTAGCTATGAAAACAGAATTTCAGCAGATAGTAAAGACAACCACAAGGCCTTCTATAGTTATGTAAAGAATCTCCAGATTTGCTTTGAGCTACTGCACAACGGTACCTCCCATACTGAGCCAACAGATATTGCCTGTATACTGGCTGACAGATTCAGTGCCAGCTTTACCCCTCTCTTCCCCCAAAGGACCAATCACAATACCAGTAGATTGTCAGACACCCAGGTTAAAACAGCACTGTTCAAGGCCAAGAAAACAGCTTCTATGGGACCTGACAATATCCCTGGCTGTGTTCTACATGAACTACAGAGTGAACTGGCAGCTCTTTTGTGTGCTTTGTTCAATCACAGCCTCACCTCAGGCTTTGTCCCTACTGAATGGCACACTACTACAGTCATCCTGCTCCACAAAGGAGGAGCGACTACAGAACCTGGGAACTATCGCCCCATTAGCCTGATGAGTCTGCTATGCAAAGCTATGGAATGCATCATCATAGACCTAACAAACAAGGATATAGGGAATCTCGAATCTCTGGATCCCACACAGTTTGATTTTGTGAAGGGTAGAGCATGCCTGCTCAACTTGGTCGACTTATTTGAGTCAGTCACTAGAGCTGTGGATGAAGGCAAGGTGGTTCATACAGCCTACCTTGATCTGGCCAAGGCTTATGATACCATTCCCCACTCAGGAATCATAGAAAAACTCACTAAGCTAGGCATCAACCCCTATACCACTAGGTGGGTTGTAAACTGGCTCACAGATATAACCCACAGTGTGAAAGTAGCTGACTCCAAGTCAGACTGCCAACTAGTCATGAGTGGAGTCATACAGGGTTCAGTTCTGGGTCCTCTCCTGTTTGGTATCTACTTCTCTGAAGTCCAGGCCAACAAGAAGGGACTCTGGATGACAAAGTTCACAGGCAATTGCAAGTTGGGAGCTATTATTAACTCCCCAAGTGATGTTGACATCCTACAGAATGACCTCACTGAGACCAATGACTGGTGTCAGAACCATGGCCTTAAGCTCAATGTAAAAAAATCTGTTGTCATCCCCTTTGGGAAAAACTCAGTTCCCATGAATTACCACATTGATGGTAGTCACTGAACACAGAAGGCATTATAAGAGATCTGGGATCACAGGTTGACATCAATCTCTCATTTTATCACCACATTGCCACTGGGGTCACAAAGTTCTTCTATGTGGCACATCTCATTGTGATGTCCGTGCCCTGGCCCAGCAATCAAGGTACCTCAATCCTCACCACTAACTCCAGAGAGGGCATCTCATATATGAGGAAAGGATAACAAATACACACAGTAAAGTGCAATTCCCTTAAGAGAACACCGAGATCACAGTCAGTCTGGGGCTGGTCACTCCCTTGTTCCTCAGGTCCCCAATAAGACTCCCCACTGGCACAGCTATAGGGTCCAGATCTTAGCCTAGCTGGGCAAGCTAAAATCTCCAGCACCCTCTCTGTCCAACCAGTGCTTCACGTCCCTGCCCAAGTAGCTGACACACACACACTTTGAGATAAGAATTTACAAAACCACACAGACACTTCTGAGGAAGACTGGCACAGGTTCTCCAGCTGTGCCCCTTTTACCCAGACTATATGGTAGTAATTACTACCACCACCCAGCTAATATTTATCAGCTACTCAAAGGCCTTTAAAAGAGTGTCCAGTTATTACTGTGCAATATTATTATCCATTTGGTAGATGTGATTAAACAGTCAAGGCTTATTAGAGTAACTTGGTAGAGTACTCACTATAAATATGCAATGTACTCTAGAGCTTAAATTATCTCTACACAAACCAGCCACAGTTAAAAGGTTTTAAAATATTTAATAATAAATAATTAAAACCACAAGACAATACTTTCTACTACACAGTCAGTGCTAGTCAAAAGTTCAGAGATCACACAGAAATACTTAAAATAATTCAGTAATACAGTACTGACATCACAGAAAAACACTTAGTCTAATCTTTCTAGTTCCTAGCTATTCCTAAAAGAAAACACAAGTCTAAGATAACTTACATAAGAAACAGGCAGAGTGCTGTGAGTTGGATAATCAAGATAAATATGCTTAATGCCTTCTGATTCTCTCTGCTTAAATTGAAATTGCAGTTTTGATAAACATTACAGCATTCTTTCACTTTCCTTGAGTTACCATGCTACACAATAACTGAATTTACATTCTTAACATCTCCCTTTTGTTATCTTGCAGCTGGTCAGGAACAGAGAAATAAAACTACATTTGCATGTTTAAATCTAGCAATTTAGCTCTTGGTTAAAACAATAGAAAGAATTTCTTCACCTACACCCCTCAGCACCACTGTCTACATCAAAGGGTCACCACATGCTTTACTTTGGTCAGTAGAGTGCACTGTTGTCACATTTATTTCCAGTTCCACGTGTAACAGTATTTCTTTACATTTAAGACAACAAGCCTGCAGTTTGCATTCATATTTACAAATGACAGAATTATCTGCAAAATTCTATCTGGCTAGCCTGGCAGCCTTCACATTTCTCCCCCCGGAGAACTCAAGCTAGTTTTTCAAGTGACCTTTGAGAAACGCCGCTTGAGAGGGTCAGGTCTATCTGAGTATACCTACATCATTCCCTGTCTTGAGAGCCCATCTGCAATGGCATTGCTAACCCCACCGTGGTGCTGCACTCATATTCTTGCAACCCTAGGCTCCATCTTAACAAGTTGGCATTTTGCTGGCTGGCTCTGGTTAACAATGTTAGGGGGTTGTGGTCTGTCATAACAGTGAATTTCCTTCCATATAGATAAGCCTGAAGTTTCTGCAGTGCCCGCACTGTGGCTAGACATTTCTTTTCTACAGCTGCATAGCATTCCTCCCTTGGTTGGAGCCTACAACTGAGATAAACCACTGGGTGCTCTTCCCCCTCTGAAGAAATCTGGCTAAGTACAGCCCCCACCCCATGGTTTGAAGCATCCACCTGCATAACAAATTCTTTGCTGTAATCTGGACTGGCTAACACAGGGGGTCCTCCCAAAGCATCTTTAAGCTTCTGCAATGCTTGCTCACACACTGGGGTCCACACCTTATCTGGACTGTTCTTCCTTGTCAGGTCTGTGAGGGAAGCAGATATGGTACTATAACTGGGAACGAACTTTCTGTAGTACCCTGATGTCCCTGAAAATGCCCTCACCTGCTTTTTAGTAACAGGTGCAGGCATGTCTGAATTGCTTCCACTTTGGCAGGTTCTGGCCTTATCTTACCACTCCCCATTCTATGTCCTAAGCAGGAGACCTCCACCATACCTACCTGACATTTCCTCGGCTTAATGGTCAACCCTGCCATCTGTAGTTTTCCCAGCATCTCCCTGACATGCTGAAGGTGCTCTGGCCAGGAATGGCTATAGATGGCAATATCACTTAGGTAAGCAAGGGCAAACCCTCCTGATCCTACTAGAATATTATTTACCAGCTTCTGGAAAGTTGCTGGGGCATTCTTCATCCCAAAGAGCATCTTTGTGAACTCATACAAGCCAAAAGGAGTCACAAAGGCTGACTTCTCTCTAGCACTGGGAGTCAAGGGCACCTGCCAGTAACCCTTGGTAAGATCAATGGTTGTAAGATACTTAGCCCCACCCAGCTGCTCAAGGGCCTCATCTGTCCTAGGCATGGGGTAAGCATCTGTCTCAGTGTGACTATTTAATTTCCTGTAGTCCACACAGAACCTGGTGCTGCCATCCTTCTTTGCCACCAGCACCACTGGGGAGGCCCAGGGACTGTTGGACTCTTGAATCACCCCTAATTTCAACATCTGCTGTACCTCCTCCCTCAGGGTCTGTATGAATCTCTCAGGCACCCTAAAAGGGGCCTGCCTTATAGGGCTTTGGGGTCCTGTATCCAACTGGTGTTGCACCAGGTGGGTGCGCCTTGGTTTCCCAGTGAACATGTCCCCAAATTCCTGCAACACTTGGATTTTTTATACCTGGGTAGGAGATAGCTGCTGGAACATTGCTACCCCTTCCACTGAGGTGTCAGCCTGAGCCTCAATGAGGAGATCAGTCCCCAGATCTCCCTCAGACTCCTCCTGAAATCCACTGCAAATGCACAGCACAAGGGCCTCTCTATCATGGTAAGGTTTCATCATGTTAACATGGTACAATTAGTGCCCTTGCCTTCTGCCTAGCAGTTCCACCATGTAGTTAACATCATTTACCTTTCTTACCACCTTGTAGGGACCCACCCAAGCTGCTTGCAGCTTGTTGTGGCTGACAGGAATGAGAACCATTACCTGCTGCCCCACAGCATACTCTCTAGCTCAAGCATTCCTGTCCTACCACACCTTTTTCTGTTGTCAGGCTTCTGCCAGGCTCTCCTGGGCCAAGCCCAGGAGTTCTCTGAGCCTTGTCTTGAGGTTTAGGATGTATGCTACAACAGACTCCTTGTGAGAATCACACTCACCTTCCCACTCATCTCGAATTAAATCTAAAGGTCCCCTCACCCTATGCCCAAACAGCAATTCAAAGGGTGAAAAAACCTGTGGATTCCCGGGGAACCTCTCTGTAAGCAAACAACAGATGGGGCAAATATTTGTTCCACTCCCTCTTAAACTGATCTGCAATTGCCCGTAGAATGGACTTGATTGTAGAGTTTGACCTCTCAACAAGACCATTATTCTGGTGATGGTAGGGGTAGTCTTCATCCGCTTCACCCCACAGGACTTTCACAGACAAGCCAGCAGGTCTGACATGAAATTGGCACCTCTGTCAGTCAGTATTTCATTTGGCAAACCTACCCTGCTGAAAATCTCTAACAACGCATTTGCAACCTTCTCTGCCTCAATGGAGGACAAAGCCACTGCCTCAGGGTATCGTGTAGCAGAATTCACTACCACTAGGATATACTTTTTCCCTGTGGAAGTTGGGGTACTCAGAGAACCCACAATATCCATAGCTACCCTCGGAAATGGCTCCTCAATTACAGGCAAAAGCATCAAAGGAGCTCTCACCTTGTCTCCTGCCTTGCCTACCTTTTGGCACTGCTCACAGGTTCACACTACCTTGGTACATCTCTGGAAATTCCAGGCCAATAGACATTCTGTATAATACGCCTCTTTGTACGTTTTATGCCCATGACCTGCAAAGGGAATATCATGGGCTATGGCTAGAAGTGCCAGACGGTAGGCTCTGGGCACTACCAACTGCTGTACTCTCTCACTTTCTAGCCTTCCCTCAGGGGTCCACTCTTTGTATAGTAGCCCTTTGTCCCAGTATACAGATTCCCCCTTTCCTTGAGAATCAGGTGCCTCCCTAGCTACCTGCCTCAGGATTTGCAATGTAGGGTCTGAGAGCTTAGCCTGTTTTAACTCTCTCCTTGTAACCCTTCCCAGCTCTCTTTCCAGAGGAAGTCTGGCATCCTATGACAGTGGTGCCTCACTGTCATCATGGGTACTACTACTCACCTCTACCTTTGCAGTCACTCTGTCCAAGGGAGCATCAGTACCTCCAAGCAGCTGTGGTTCACCTTCAGTCTTACTGCTAGAGGGTAGCTCCCTCCCTGAAGTAACCACCTCACCAGTCCTGGCTACAAGTATGCAGTTTGTCTGGGTCTCCCCAGGCTACCAGACCCACATGCTTGTCTCTTAGCCTGACCACATGTAACTGCATAAGCACATGGTACTGCCTCATCCAAATCTTTCCCCCTCAGGACATCTGCAGGATGGTAGTTTAGTAGCCCTGTTGTTTCAAAACAACCTACTATTGGCATTTTGTCTTTCCCACTTACTGGCTCCCTCACCTTTTGTTACCCACCTTGCCTCCATGGACACCTGTATGTCACATGGCCCCACTGGTTGCATTCAAAACATTTGACCCTAGCTCCTGAATGTGTACCTGGTCTAGTGGCTTCCCCTGCTACTGGCAGAGTCTGTTGGGGCAGTTTGTGCTGCCCACCATGGGTTCTTTTAGACCCATGAGCAGTACTGGGTGTCCTCTTCCAGTGCTGGCTGCCCTGCTTGCCAGTTATAGGTCTCCCTTCTTCCCCAACTCATCTGAAGTAGCACATTGTCTATCAGCTAACCAGATCCTCATGTCCTCAGGCAAAGTGCTAAGGGCTTGTTCCCTCACCAAAATGTCTGCCAGCCCTTCAAAAGTGGTGATGTAACATCCACTCATCCACCTACAGAAATAAGTGCTTCAATTCAGCAACATATTCACACACACTTTTATCTGACTTGCATCTATGCTCACAAACCTTTTTCCTATACGTTTCAGGTGTTAGCTTAAACAGTTGTAAAAGACTATTTTTACAGCAGTATAATCAAAACATGCAACATCAGACATTTTGGATAGAACAGTTACAGCTTTACCAAGGAGCAAGGGGATCAGGAACCGTACCCAGAGCCCTTGGTCGACTTCATACTGTTTACATACCCTGTCAAACATATGAATGAAACTATCAAAATGATCCCCCTCTTTAAACTGCAGAAGAAATGTACTGACCTTTTGTGCTTCTGGGGTCCAGTTACTCACTTCCCCATTACCTCCATGACTCTGGAGAAGAGTCAGCATCTCCTTCTCATGCTGCCTCTGCCTCTCTTGTTCCTCAGCTTGCATATGTGACAGTTTCTCATTCTCTTCAGCCTGCAAACATCACAGTCTCTCATTTACTTCTAATTCCACATGTCTGTCCTCCAACTCAAGTCTCTTTAGCTACAGCTGGATTTTTAAGTCCACTGCAGAAAGACTGAGCTGTCCATTCTCCAAGGGAATTATATCTCCACTGCCAGTCTGATTGGCCTCCTGGTTGCTGTTTTCTGATCAGCTGTAACCAAGGCTGCAATCAGGTCTGCCTTAGTCAGGTTTCAATGCACCAGTCCCCTAGCCTGGCACATCTCCACCAGCTGGCTCCTTGTCAGCTTTCCATACTCCTCTACTGACATGCTGCCTGCTCACCCTGACTAACTAAGCTAACAAAAGAAATAAAACAATTGTGATCTCAACTCTGAGTATTCACTGTGTGGCTGTTTTAGAGTACAAAACACCTTCAAAGCTCACTGTACACATGCTACAGGATTCACTCTACCCACACCACTACACACCAATTAGTATTTGCCAACTAATTAACATGTAATGTGGAGATCCCATGTCACCAAACACAAATGTGACACCCGTGCCCTGGCCCAGCAATCAAGGAGCCTCAATCCTCACCACTAACACCAGAGATGGTGTCTCATATATGAGGAAAGGATAACAAATACACACAGTAAAGTGCAATTTCCCTTAAGAGCACACATAGATCACAGTTAGTCAGGGTCTGGTCACTCCCTTTTTACCCAGGTCTCCAATAAGACTCCCCACTAGCACAGCTAAAGGGTCCAGATCTCAGCCTAGCTGGGCAAGCTAAAATCTCCAGCACCCTCTCTGTCCAACCAATGTTTCGTGTCCCTGCCCAAGTAGCTGACACACACACACTTTGAGATAAGAATTTACACAATCATACAAACACTTCTGGGGAAGGCTGGCACAGGTTCTCCAGCTGTGCCCCTTTTACCCAGACTATATGGTGGTAATTACTGCAAACACCCAGCTAATATTTATCAGCTACTCAAAGTCCCTTAAAAGGGTGTCTAGTTATTACTGTGCAATATTATTATCCAATTTGTAGATGTGACTAAACAGTCAAGTCTTATTAGAGTGACTTGGTACAGTAATCGTTATAACTATGCAATGTACTCTAGAGCTTAAATGATGTCTATACAAACCAGCCACAGTCAAAAGCTTTTAAAATATTTAATAATAAATAATTAAGACCACAAGACAATACTTTCTACTACACAGTCAGTGCTAGTCAAAATTTCTGAGATCATACAGAAATACTTAAAATAATTCACGAGTACAGTTCTGACATCACAGAAAAACACTTAGTCTAATCTTTCTAGTTCCTAGCTATTCCTAATAGACAACACAAGTCTAAGATAATGTACATAAGAAACAGGCAGAGTGCTGTGAGTTGGATGATCAAGACAAAATGCTTAATGCCTTCTGATTCTCTCTGTTTAAATTGAAATTGCAGTTCTGATAAACATTACATCATTCTTCACTTTCCTGGAGTTCCCAGGCTACACATTAACTGCATTTACATTCTTAACATCTCCCTGTTGTTATCTTGCATCTGGTCTGGAACAGAGCAATAAAAATACATTTGCATGTTTAAATCTGGCAAATTAACTCTTGGTTAAAACAATAGAAAGAATTTCTTCACCTAGAGCCCTCGGCACCACTGTCTATATCAAAGTGTCACCACATGCTTTATTTTTGTCAGTAGAGTGCACTGTTGTCACATTTATTTCCAGTTCCGCATGTTACAGTATTTCTTTACATTTAAGACAACAAGCCTGTAGTTTACATTCATATTTACAAATGACATAATTATCTGCACAATTCTATCTGGCTAGGCTGGCAGCCTTCACACTCATTACTAAGGATTTTGTATCCAGGAAGAAAGAGGTCATTGTCTCCCTCTACTCTTCCCTCATTAGGCCAATCATCGAGTACAATCCCCCATTTGGCATGTAACTCACTAGACACCTGCAACAACTGGAGAGGCCACAAAAGTACCTCACAAAGAGGATCCTAGGCATTAAACACTTGTCCTATATGGAAAGACTCAAAAAACTCCAACTAGTCTCTGTCTCATATCGCCTACTTAGAGGCGATCTCTGCTTGACTTACAAAGCCATGTCTGACCCAGCTCTGTTAAAAATGCTACATCTAAAGAAATCCCAATCCGTCTGCACCACATGCTCCAGAGACCTCAACCTCATTACCACAATTAACAGAACATGCTGGAGGGACAGGTTCATAACCCAGAGACTGGCCATGCTATGGAATAGACTTCCCTAAATGGCCCATGTCAATACCAGAAGATTGACAAATTCCGGTAATAATGGCCACACAGGTAAAAAACGCACTCTCCAAAGCTAAGAATACAGCAACCATGGGACCAGATGGCATCCCAGGCTGTGTACTACATGGACTACAATATGAACTGGCACCTCACCTAAGTGTCATGTTTAATCATAGCCTCACCTCAGGTTTCATGCCCACTGAGTGGCGCAGAGCTACAGTTATCCCACTCCACAAGGGGGGATACACCTTGCATCCTGGAAACTACCATCCCATCAGTCTGAGAAGCCTTATCTGCAAGGCCATGGAGCGTATTATCATGGAACTTATACACAAAGACATTGGCAACCTTCAAACACTGGATCCCACCCAGTTTGGGTTCGTGAAGGGCTGATCTTGTCTCCTGAACCTGATTTATTTCTTTGAATCAGTCTCCAGACCCATGGACAAGGGTAAGGTGGTCCACACAGCCTATCTAGACCTTGCCAAGGCATTTGACACCATCCCCCACTCTGGAATCATAGATAAACTTACTAAGCTGGGCATTAATCCCTACGTCACCCAATGGGTTGCTAACTGGCTTACTGATAGAACCCACACTGTAAAAGTAGCCAACTCCAAATCCAGCTCCAGACAAGTGACAAGTGGAGTACTTCAGGGTTCAGTCCTGGGACCACTCTTGTTTGGCATCTACTTCTCTGAAGTACAGGCCAACACTAAGGGATTCTGGATAACAAAGTTCGCAGACTGCAAACTGGGAGCCATTATTGAATCCCCAAATGATGTGGATACTCTGCAAATGGGCCTTACAGAAACAGATGCTTGGTACCAGAGCCATGGGCTCAAGCTCAATGCCAATGTATAGTTATCCCCTTTGGAAAAAAACATGTACCCATGAATTACCATATAGGTGGCAGTACACTAAACACTGAAAGTGTGATAAGAGACTTAGGGACACAGGTGGACAGTGGTCTCACCTTCAATAACCACATCACCACAACAGTCAGGAAATCCTTCTATGTGGCACACCTCATCACTAAGGGCTTTTCATCCAGAAAAAAGGAGGTCGTTGTCCCACTGTACTCATCCCTCATTAGACTCATTATAGAATACAATGCCCCATTTGGTATGTACCTCTCAAGACATCAGCAACAACTGGAAAGGCCGCAGAAATACCTCACTAAAAGAATCACAGGCCTAAAGCAGATGCCCTATGCTGACCATCTTAAAAAACTCCAGCTATACTCTGTCACATACAGTCTACTCAGAGGCGCTCTCTGCTTAACATACAAGGCCATGTCAAACCCAGAGCTGTTGGACATGCTACACTTAAAGAAATCCCAATCCCTCACGCTCCAGGGATCTAAACCTTGTCATCACAATAAACAAAACATGCTGGAGTGATAGATTCCTGACCCAGAGACTCCCCAGACTCTGAAATAGATTGCCCATACATGTCAAGCAGAGTGCCTCTTTGGCCCTCTTCAAAAGGAACCTTGATGATTGGATGGGAGAAAGGAAATTTACCCCAGGGATCACGTCAGTCGCCCTGCTAGACAGGGGTCCAGGGAAATAAATAGTGTGGGAAGAAATAGCCAGGGAATTGTTATGGCTAGGCTTGTATAGGCCCTAGGGCCGATAGCCTAGTACCAACCTATGAACCCATACATGTCAAGCAGAGCACCTCGCTGACCCTCTTCAAGAGAAATCTTGATGAATGGATGGGAAACAGAAAATTCACCCCGGCGATAACTCCAGTGGCTCTGCTCACTACTCACTCTACTACTATTTGCTCATGAAATATCAAAAATATTTAACGACCTTCCCCCAACCTCAGATTACAAAACTCCATACCCTCCTTCAAAAGCCTACTTAAAACATACTTCTTCAACAGCCATCTATGCACCTGTAATTGAGCCCCTGAAGCCTCATCCGCTTACTATTTCTACACCCCATCTGTCCTGGACAACACAAACAACACCATCTAACTATACCTATCTATGTGTGAGCAATAACCTATATATGTGTGTGTGTGTGTGTGTGTGTGTGTGTGTGTGTGTGTGTGTGTGTGTGTGTGTGTATGAGTATGTATGCATGTGTGCATATATGTATATATATATATATATATATATATATATATATATATATATATATATATATATATATATATATATATATATATATATATATATATATATATATATAGTGTGTATGTATGTGTATGCATATATATGTATGTATACTCTTGCATGTATATTTGCTTGAATGTATATATGGAAAACTTAAACATTTATATAATCTTATTCAATTGTGAAGTATCTTGCAATTCTCTACCAGTTTCTTATCTCTCATTGTATATTATGTACACTTGTATTTTTAACCAAAAGAGGGAATATCCTCTTATTGTGTACAGCTGTAAAATCTACCAACTGTATGCTACTATTCTGTAATGTCTCTCTTGTATTTTTTTCTTCTCTCTGTAAACTTATGGAGCTTTTCTCCCCAGGACTCCACTGAAAACAGACACTTGTTGTCCAGTCAGACTATCCTGGCAAACAAATGTTAAATAAAATAATAAATAATAAATACTCGACATTGGCACTGGGAACTAAGGTCGGGTGGCACTATGCCAGGGTAATCCTATGGCTAGGCTTGTAAAGGCCCCAGGGCCATTAGCCTAGTACACACCTCATCATCATCATCATCATCTTCTTTCGGCTGTTCCCGTTAGGGGTCACCACAGCAGATCACCTGTTTCCATTTCTTCCTGTCCTCTGCATCTTGCTCTGTCACACCAACCACCTGCATGTCCTCTCTCACCACATCCATAAAACTTATCTTAGGCCTTCCTCTTTTCCTGTTACCTGGTAGCTTCATCCTTAGCATCTTTTTCCCAATATACTCAGCATCCCTCCTCAGCACATGTCCAAATCAACATAATCATGCCTCTCTGGCTTTGTCTTCAAACCTTCCAACCTGGGCTGACCCTCTAATATACTTATTCTTAATCCTGTCCACCCTCGTCACACCCAGTGCAAATCTTAACATCTTTAATTCTGCCACATCCAGCTCAAACTCCTTCCTTTTTGTCAATGCCACTGTCTCCAACCCATATAACATAGCTGGTCTCACTACCCTCTTGTAGACCTTCCCTTTCACTCTTACAGGTACTCGTCTGTCACAAATCACTCCTGACACTCTTCTCCACCCACTTCATCCTGCCTGTACTCTCTTCTTCACCTCTCTTCCACACTCACCGTTAATCTGAACTATTGACCACAAGTATTTAAACTCATCCACCTTTGCCACCTATACTCCTTGCATCCTCGCCATTCTTCTATCCTCCTTCTCATTCACACACATATATTCTGTCTTAGTCCTGCTGACCTTCATTCCTCTTCTCTCTAGAGCATATCTCCATCTCTCCAGGGTCTCCTCCACCTGTTCCCTACTCTCACTACAGATCACAATGTCATCTGCAAACATCATAGTCCACGGGGACTCCTGTCTGATCTCATCTGTCAACCTGTCCATCACCATTGCAAATAAGAAAGGGCTCAGAGCTGATCCTTGATGTAACCCCACCTCCACCTTAAACACATCCATCACTCCCACCACAGACCTCACCGCTGTCACACTACCCTTGTACATATCCTGTACCACTCTTACATACTTTTCTGACACTCCTGACTTCCTCATACAATACCACAACTCCTCTCTAGGCACCCTGTCATATGCTTTCTCTAAGTCTACCAAAATGCAAAGCAACTCCTTCTGACATTCTCTGTACTTCTCCATCAACACTCTCAGAGCAAAGATCGCATCTGTAGTGCTCTTTCCTGGCATGAAACCATACTGCTGATCACTAATCATCATGTCCCTTCTTAACCTTGCTTCCACTACTCTTTCCCATAACTTCATGCTGTGACTGATCAATTTAATCCCTCTGTAGTTACTACAGCTCTGCACATCACCATTATTCTTAAAATTTGGTACCAAAACACTTTTTCTCCATTCCTCAGGCATCCTCTCACTTTCCAAGATTTCATTAAACAATCTGGTTTAAAACTCCACTGCCATTTTACCTGAACACCTCCATGCTTCCACAGGTATGTCATCTGGGTCAACAGCCTTTCCATTCTTCATTCTCTTCATAGCTATCCTTACTTCCTCCTTGCTAATCCATTGTACTTCATGATTTACTATCCCTACATCATCCAACCTTCTCTCCCTCTCATTCTCTTCATTCATCAACCCCTTAAAGTACTCTTTCCATCTCCTCAACACACTCTCCTCGCTTGTGAGTATGTTTCCCTCATTATCCTTTATCACCTTTCATTAACAACATTCAGCCTAATACACACCTATGAACCTGTAATCCACAGTGCAGTTATTTTGACCTTGTGTTGTGTCCCTTAGTATAATGTTACCATTAGGATTCAGTTTCCTACATATCAGGAAAGTGGCAATTTAAGCTGTTTAACAGCACAGTGAAGGACCCCTGAAAGGTATAATTACAGGTGGCCATTTAAAATTCCTCAAGTATCAAGTGCCTGAATCACAAGACAGTGAAGAACACAATGCCAAGCACTGTCTTCAATAAGAAGTCACTGCTGGTATGATTTGTAAGTATGTAAGGCAATGATTCCTTTATTTTAGGTGATTGTTCTCTTCTTTATGCATGTGTAACTATGAAATTCGTATAAATAAGTTCAGGGCTGCCAAGTGACTTGCCCACCTGACCCCTGCAAAAAAAGACATTTGGTGATCGTGCCCTTTTGGCATTTTTGGCATTAGTGTTTCATGTCTTGCTTCATTAGAATTCTGTAATTTCTGATTTCATAAGGAAACCATCCAGAAGTTATGACTGAAATGGTCTGTACTGAAGGCCAAACATGAGGAGGCCTTCGGCTTATAATAATGTTTTAGTTGACAAACTGGTGTATGTTTTTCAGAGATTCCATTAAGGATTCCACATGGTGATACAGGAAAGGAGAGTTTAGTGTGGCTAGAGACTGTTTCACATCTCACATTGCATAGAACAAATCAAGCTCATTGAATGATGTCAGGAAGTAATGGATTAAACCCCTATAACTGCAATGGTTGTAGCAAAGGACCTGCTAGTCAATGCATCTAAGAATACAGAAAAGTCAGTCTGTAGAAACAGGAATCTTTGCATGGTGATGCTCAGTCTAGTCCCCTTTCCTGAGTTGTGACCAATAGATGCCAGTGGCCTAATGGAAAAGACATTGCCCTTCTAAACCAGGGATTGTGGGTTTGAGGCCCATCTGGGTGACAAGATATGCAGGGAGGTAAAACAAAGGGTTAACTACAGACCTTAGTGAGTTGCTGAGAGGTTGTGAATAGTGTTGTGGAATAATAATGGACTAGGCATATACATGGGAGAACAGAAGAGTTATTTCCCTTACTGGCTGTATCTGCACATGGCCCAGAGGGAAGGACAGTCTAAAACCTAGTTTTGTGACATACATTGAAAGAAGTGGAAGAGGCATGCAGAATATGATAATCTTAACAGGCAGGTAAGATAGAAAAGTAAGCATAATACAAAGAAAGGAAAAAGCTGAAAAGAATTCCATGGGAGTCAATGTTTACAGTGCTAGATGTCTGAATAACAAAGAGTCACTAACAAGATATAAGTGTACAAGGAGTTAAGGCAGACCATGCAGGCATTAGATTGTAGTCAGTAAAGGCTAGGATGTGGAATATTGTGATACCACACTTCAGGATAAAAAAAAAACAGAGCATGACAAATACAGGCCAAAGTATAAGATGTGCTTTAGAAAAGATCAGTGACACTGAAGGAAAGAAAAAAAGACTGAAACATGAGCTTTGAAGCAGGAAGTAGAAGCACAGGGTCATACTAGAACTGAAAAGGTAAGCAAAATAGGGAGGGGAGTACAGCCAGAACAAGAGGTATGTATTAGTAGTTAGCCTTGTCCTGGGATTGCCCATTTTGGTGAGCCTTTTAGTACTAACAGAACTCTGATGTGGAAAATAGTGATTGAAAAGATAACACCATTTGTGCTTTACATTTTGTAGACTTTTGAAGGGAGTAGGGAAGATGGAAGAAAGGATTGACTGGATTTTGTTTAAATTAGAACAGCTGTCATTTAATATAACGACCATGAGATCTGAAGTATCAGTGGTGCAGACCAAAATGAACAAATGCTGGAACAACTGGAAAGGAGTAAATAATGCGTCAGAGTAGTGGAGTTTACAGCAGACTACAACGTGAAACAGGCAGAATAACAGATATGACTGACGTGGCAAGGGAAGATGGAAGATGTAGAGTCTAGATCCAGCAGGGTATATTTGAAAAAATTGTGGGTTTGCCTGATGAGAAGGAAGGAGTGGATGTAGTGGCATGTCTGTCTTCAATTATGGTCTCAGGTAGACAGGGCAAATAGGACTTGCTGGACATATGCTGCAGTGCAGAAATGTATACACTTGGTGGATGCCATTATTGCAAAACAAAAATTGGTTGGTCAGGAAGGCACCCTGCCAAAAAGGCACTAGGACTGAAAGTCAGGATTGTGGAAGATATCTTAGAAAGGGTCTAACCACATCAAATTCAGAGGTTGCTGGTAGTAAAGAATATAAGGAGAGGCGGTACATTAGGGTGTTGCTTTCTGGCACAATTAAATGTGATACAGCATGGCACAGCAGATCATTATCATCATCCCCAGCCTCCATTTTGTTTTATATGTGGTTGGGGTACTGCACCAATTCTTGTCATCTCTCACAATTCAGTTCCACTCTCCTACCTTTTTCGATACTCATGCCTAACTGCCACAGGTCTTCTCTTATTCAATCCATCCATTTCCTTCCTGAATGCCCTCATTTGCTTTCACCTTCTTCATGTCTGCTTTAAATCTTCTTTACCAGTTGTTTTCTGCTTTCCTGTACTTGTGCCCAAACCACTATAATCTGTTCTCTTTGACCATCTTTGCAATTAGAGCTATTTAAGCGTCTGCTCTGTCCTCTTTTCTTCAACTATCCTGCAGTCTGAGCCCAACTATCTATCTTGGACACTTCATCTCTAGCGTCTTCATCTGTTCTGCCTTCACTTCCTAGGTTTCTATACCATACAGTAACACTGATAAAACCACTGTATTGTACATCTTATTTTTCAGCTTTTTTTGTCATTCTTCTGTCAAGTACTACCCCGACACTCTGGTTCTACCTTTGACATGTTCATGCAGATTTCCCTTCTCCTCAGCTACCTCTCCCAGCTACATAAAGCCATTAACTTGTTCCACTATTTTCCCTTCTATCTCTATTCTTAGCTTCTTCTGATTTCCCCCATTTGCTACCATTACAGCTGTCTTATCTGTACTCAGTTTCATCCCATGTGCTTTCAGTTTTGCATCCATTCCCTTATCATTTGCTGAAGCTCTCATTCAGAGTCTGCCTATAATGCCACATTGTCTGCATATAGCAATGATGTTGATCTAAGCCTTCTAAACTGTTTGCTGATATAATCCATCACTAGTATAAACATCTGAACTCTGATGCACATCCACTCCCACTGGGAACCCCACTGTGAGTCTGAACACTATTTGTACTTATGTCACTGGGTCCTTATACATAGCCTGCACTATTTCTACCACTTTTTCTGTATTTTTGAACCATTGCAAGACTGTTCAAATCAACTTTCTTGTGATCATGTCATATGCTTTCTTTAAGTCTAAAAATGCCTAGTCAGGCTCTTCATCTTAGCTTCTTCTCAACTATGTGTCTCTCTGCAAACATCAAGTCAGTTGTGCTGCATCGAGATTTGAATTTGAGCTATCCATTGCCCAATTAATTCCCATCATAGGCATTACTGATAAACTGAGCAAACTGAATGTAAACCCCTTCATTGTAAGATGGGCTGCTAAATAGTTCACAAACGAGACACACACTATCAAAGTGGGTGACTCCACATCAATCAGCAAACCTGTTACCAACAGAGTGTTCAAATCAAAACTAAGGGGTTGTGGCTGACCAAGTTTGCAAATGACTGCTAGCTGGATGGAATTATTGAATCCCCAAATGATGTCAGTATACTCTAGGAGGGTCTTACACAGACTAATGAGTGGTGTGTTAGTCACAGTCACAAACTGAATGCAAAGACATGCATCGTCATTCCCTTTGACACAAACAATTTCCCTTCACACTATTAAATCAACAACAATACCCTAAGTACTTACAAAGTGGTAAGGGACTTGGGTTCATCAATTGACCTCGACCTTAACTTCGACCACCATGTGTCTGTTCTAGTAAGGAAGGTTTTCTACATAGCACACTTGATTAGTAAAGGCATCACCTTAAGAGAGAAAGAGGTTATAACCCCTCTATACTCGGCACTAATCCAGACCATAATTGAGTATACTGCCCCATTCGTCATGTACCATACAAAGCATCTGCAGCAAATGGAGAGGCCTCAGAGGTTTCTAGCAAAGAAGGTCAATGGACTCCAACACATGCTGTACACAGACTGGCTAAAGTCCCTGTCACTTTACTCTGTATCATACAGACTTCTTAGGGATGACATATGCCTGGCTTACAGAGCAAACCTAATGAACTTCCTGTATATCCGTAAATCAAATGAGACTAGGACCAACCATATCAGGGACCTAAATATTGCCTGCGACTTAAATAGGACATGTTGGAGGGACTGATTTATCTCACAGTGACTGATGTGTCTTTTGAACAGGCTACCTATTCATGTGAAACAGAGCACCTCTAGGACACTGTTTAAAAGGAACCTGGACGAGTGGATGTGGCACTGTAAATTCTTACCGGGAATAGTGCCCACAACCCTCCTAGACATTGACAGTCATTACTAAATGCATTATTAGGTATTAACTAACATTTCTATTGTACTACATTGGGATGACATAGCTAGGCTTCAAATAACCTCAGGTCAATAACCTAGTAATCTCCTATGATCTTCCTTTCTACTACTATATATACTCATTTATCAAACACCCTCTCCAGAACTTTCATGTAGAATGTCAGGAGTTTAATACATTTATACTGACCACAGTTGTGAATGTATACTGAATATGTTTATTCTCCAATCACCTGGTATGTTTCTTTCCTCTTCATACTGCTGTGAGTACCCACTTCCCCCTGTCTCATGTAATATCTTCATCATATCTGCTGTAACCTCATCTAAGTCCACTGCTTTTCTTGACTTCATTTTCCTTAGTGCTGTTCTGACTTCTTCTAGGGAGTGGTTCCTCCTCTTCTTTCATCATATGCTTTGTCCAGAGCAGTACGGCATTTGAGAGGTTTTCTTCATTCGGAAGCTGTTGGACGTATTCCTTCCATCTGCCTTTAATGTCTTGTGGACCAGTCAGCAAGTTGTTGCTGGCATCCCTTAAGAGGGGTGGCTGTTGTCTACCTGCTTTATTTTCTGCTTTTGCCCTGCAATCTGAAAAGAGGTAATCTGAAGAGACAGTCCAGTCCATAATTCTAAGGATGGCTGTAAGATAAGCAGGGTTTCCACTGCTGGCAGGATGAATAGGTGGACTTTCCAACCAAACACTCATTTTTGATAATTGCAGCACTTGCAGGGCAGCAGAGGAGTCTAAATTTAAGACGTGCTTGGAGAGGAGTTGAGGATTACTTTGTGTAATATGATGGAAATAAATTCAACTGCTGAGAGATAAAGAGTTTTAAGTTAACTCTAGGCATTGTTTTTCTATATGCTTTGAAGTGAAGGCAGAAGGATATTGAGGGACGTACAAAATGATACCTTTTGTTGGCTGGATTTCAGGGAAATGAGGTGGAAGGGGGTTGGTATTTTGGATAGGGATAGATGAGTGGAAAAGAAGGGGAAACAAGGGAGAAAGAAGATAGGTGGTGATATGATATGATATGATATGATATGATATGCAAAAGAAGGGAGGGGTCAGTGTTGGGGGATCATTATAGAGTAAATGTGTATAGCAAGGATACTATGAAAGTTCTTTGGACGTGGTGAAGTATATAAAGGGAGATATACATCTAGTGAGTACTAGACAGATTATATGCTGGAATGGAATTACTTAAATGATGTCAGAATATATAGTAGAAAGGAATGTTAGCTGAAAACCTAATGCATATTAGTAGGACAAAAAAGGAAAGTAAGTGTAGTTTACATTGTCTAGAAATGAGGGAAAACAAACTAGTTGGTCAGAAAGGATGTTGGTAAATGCAGATAAGGGAAGTAAGGTTGGTGGATATTGTAGAAAGAAGAGAACAGAAGCTTGCTTTGGTATTTATAATTTAGGACTGGTCAGAGTAGGATAAGAGGAGGAGATCAGATGAACGTAAAGTGAATCTATTATTACTTTAATAACTGCAATTTTGTGGACTTATTTTTTTCATTTGTGTTGATATTATATTATATGTCTCCTACCAGTCATTAATCACATATGGTGCATTTAAATTACTTGTGCTCAGACTCCTGGGATAGGAGCCTGAAACAAATGTTCTTCCCAGTACATAACATAAAGGATTATAAGAGCTTTACCAGTGCTAGCCAGGTTATAAAGTGTTTGAGACATGGATGCCATGAAATTTACCTCAAGAGCGAAGCTCAAGAGGTGAATGTTGGCATCCATGGCATAATATTAGGTTAACATCAGCTAATTGCTCACAATTATTTGTAGTTCATGGAACTTCATCTGCTCCATGTACTACTGGTTAAAAGAAAAAAAAATGCCAAAGTGTTTTTAGCTTTCAAATGCAATGTATAGTTACATTTACACTCACCTCCATGCCTTTAAACAGTCCAGATTTTCAAAGAACTTACAGATTAGTGTTTCTTATTTGTGGTCTCTTTCTCATAAATCTTTGCTTTTCAGACAAACCACTGAGGTTTAAAGTCAATAAATACTGACATACATTTGAGTTTCAGAGTTTGCGTCTTTCAGAAAATGGATGCTAACAGATCCTGTTATTCTAGCAACTAAGTTTATTTGAAGAAGTTGGGGACATGCTACTGTTGCTAAAAGCAGAAACAAATCTTTTATTTCCTTCTCCTGCTGTCATTTGCTGATGAGTACTGTCTGATTTTATTACCTGGCACAAGACCTGACCTTAACAACTTTAGCAGGGGGTTCTTAACAATTTTTAATGTCGGGCCATGAGCCACTCTGGTACTTAACCGATTTGTCTTTTTCTGAATATTGGAGTGTAATCACCATTTCCATGCTCTGCATATGTATTAGAAAATAAGGAACCGAATATTAAAAACATGCTTAACTTTGAGTGTAACTAACCCTTACCATGAATATTCTAAGGAATGTGATGCAGTTCACTGCTTTTTGCATCTGCAGAGTGCAATGATTTTCAAAAGTAGTGTAATTGCTTGCTTTAAGCTGGCATTTGTATACCCAAACTCATTAATATGCATCTTGAGCCACTGTTGCATGACATCAGGGTTACAGGCAGGAGTCCAAATGGGTGACATTTCAAAATGTGAGGACCAAAACTGTTATCCTTAGAATAATAGAGCTGCAAGTCTGAAATTCTGAGTATTCTACTCGAAGTCCAAGAATTCAATATCCTGGAGTATTTCCCTTTGTCAGAGGTACGCTGATGTATGCATGTAGCAACAATGTGGGAGATTACTTATGGCATGTTATGGTGAGTCTAATCTATTTTTCTGTGATTCACTTTCTTTTTTAAAGTGTTGCACCTTGCACTAATGTGTCTCACAGTTACAACATGCAATGTGTCTAGGCATGAGCGTTAAGAAGCAGGAACCACTTGTACATTTACAATAATGTTAATACAAGATGTTTTAAGGTTGCACTGTATATAATAAGGGATTTTCATGAGAAGTAGGATGAAAGTAATTTTACAGTGATGATATCATTTGTAGCATAATTTGCTTATTATCCATTTAGTTTGGATGTAAAGACTTTAGAAGAATGCTCAGTCCACGCATACAGATAAATAACAGTCCCATATAAAGATATATACATAATTTAAGAAAGGACAAGTCAACCACAGGTTGAAGTACAATCTCTTTAATCCACAAAAACACATATGTGTTTTAATGCTCAAAGGAACGTCATATGGTTTTCATGTAAACACTTTAGAACTGGATCTATTAATTCACTTTTAGACAATAGTGGCAGTATTCCTGGGTTTTAGAAAGGCCTTTAATTCAGTATAACACATAAGTTATAAGGCTTTAGAGTGATGCAAAATAACTAAGCAGAGGAATGTTTATCGACATTAATATATATATATATATATATATATATATATATATATATATATATATATATATTCACTTCAGAAGCTTGGAAGCCCAAAATCTTGAATTTCAAAAGACTGAGCCCAAAATTTTGAAAGTTCAAAAGACTGACAACTCAGAATACTGAATATCAGAATACTGAAAACATACATGATACCAACACTTATTATATTCCAGCAGATGTACATACAGAAACAAATACAAGATAAAGAATACTGCTTTTCTCCAAATATAAATTCCCCCCACTTATACATGGAGAAGTGGTAAATGGCTTATTTTTTATTTGTTTCTCTATTTAGTTGGTCTGGACTATACATATATATATATATATATATATATATATATATATATATATATATATATATATATATATATATATATATATATATATATATATATATGTATATATACACACACACACACACACACACACACACACACACACACACACACACACACAAATGGGAGTGCTACAGAATCCTGAAAGCCCAAAATCATGAAGACCAAAACCCTGAAAGTTCAAAATACTGAAAACTCAAAATATTGAAAACACACAGGATACCAACACTTACTATACTCCAGCACAAGTACATAAAGAAACATATTACCCTTCAACTATATGCAGGGGGGGCAAGCCCCCCTGCACCCCACATGTGTGGGCCTGTGCCCCCCAGACCCCCTGCTACTTAAATATATCAACTCCAAGATTGCAATTCACTACACTAAGTGCAATCTTGGAGATGATAAATTTAAGTAGCAGGGGCTGTGGGGGGGTGCTTATACTTGGAGAACAGTAATATAGTTTGTGTTTTATTTGTTTCTGTATGTACTTGTGCTGGAATATAGTAAGTGTTGGTATCCTGTGTGTTTTCAGTAGTTGAACTTTTGGTCTCAGGATTTTGGGCTTTCAAAAATCTGTAGTGCTGATATATATATATATATATATATATATATATATATATGTAGATATATATATAAAGAATATATATATATATATATATATATATATATATATATATATATATATATATATATATATATATATATATATAGATAGATAGATAGATATAGCAGCTGCATATAAAGACACAGATGGTTAAAGAAGGACTACAAAGGTCAGATTTTGGACAGGTGCTGCTCAGGACCTATGTATAAGACAGTACATATAGAACAGAGGAGAATACTGTCAGGCTGTTTTACTCATGATGTAAAAAGAGGAGTTGGGGGTTGGGAATGATTTAAAGTGACCGGAGGAGACTCAGATGTGGCAGTTCTCAAAAAATGTTGTCAGTCTAAAATTTAAAGTGCAGGAAAGTGCTCCAGATCTGTGTCTTCATAATGTAATTATGACATGTCAGCCTAGGAGGCTTTAACCAAAGCAAGTTAGTTAGTGAATGGTGTTCTTCCTAAATCTGAACAAGGGGCAACATATGTGTTAACATAATTGTACAGGTCTCTAAGTAGGTGACAGCTAAGAGTGTTATCTAGAGCTTTAAAACAGTTTATGTTACAGGTAGAAGTCCAGGTTTGGGTTATTACAACAATATGTGAAATGGAGACAAAGATTATTAAATATGGTTAAAGAAATTAAACTTTTCGGCCTGGGTGATAGGTATAAGAGTAGGTATATAATGGATACAAAGAGGGTGCAATGGTGATCCAGGTAAAAGTATGTAATTTTAAAGGAAAGATAAAGATGAAAGCAGGGGGTCACAACTATTGCATTGATGGAAAAATTGCAATTCAGATATTAGGGATAATTTGCTTATTAAAATACTTCTTGTCAAATGGACTGGGTGGCCATAGGATCATTTCCTCAACTGCCAATTTACTCTGTTCTGGTCAGTGTTACATTATGCTGTTATATGGTATGTTATGTTATGTTATGCTATATTATGTTATATGTTATGTTATGTTACGTTATATTATGTTATGTTATGCTGTTCATTTCATTTCTAGAACCTAGAAGAGCCTCTCAAAGCCCTTGCTGCAGAATTTTACATGTATTTATGATGGAGATATATAAGAGCAGAGCCATTGATTTGATAGGTGAAGTTTTAGCTGTGTTTCAAATGAGCCTTTATTCTGTTACTCATTAAAGTGAGGGAGGAGTCAAAGCAATTCACCAAGATGACAACTTCAGATATCCAGTCTAGAGAAAAGCAGTGATACAGCTGAAAGTCATCTGAACAGCAGTGTCATTTAATTCTTCTACTATGTATGCTCTCCCTCAGTGGCAGCATATGCACTGTGAGCTACAGTGGAGTTTGGCTAAAAAAAGAATAAACATACAGAAAGCAAACTAAATATGTAACCGACAAACAAGTACACTACTGAGCAGACAGTTGACAGCAGCTAAGAAATACTTGTTTAAGAGTTAGTGATTGCTCATTATCAAATGTTGCCAAGAAATCAAGTTGGAACAGCCAAGGATATAATTATTAATCATTCGTTATAAGGAGGGGATTTGCCACTTAAATAATGCCTTTCTCAACAATGTGAATAGATCAGAAAACAAGCTAATATGGACCAAGAATGTCACAAGATTCAGAGTAGAAATGTATTGTTCATTGATTATGTTATCAGTAACCTTCCCCCAAAAAAGAAAGACTAGAGCAGAAATCTTTCAGTTTGTTTTCATCTAGCATAACTTCCTTAAGGTTCGATGTTAATAATGCCTCTTAACTCAAGTGGAAACACATTCATCTTAAAAAATCCACATATTCCAGGAAATAATCAAACTGAGGAATTCAAGCAGGATCCGACCAACCTAAAAACAATAAAATGACAAACAGCTGAAACTGCATTCTTGACATTTTCATAGTAGACTCATATAAATTGTAAACATGACATATTAGGGTAATTCACAACAGAAATACTGACATATTTAATAGTTTCAGCATGAGGAAGCGAAGCCTCTGACTGTGGATACTTTTCCTACAAAGAAACCTGTAATATCCTCAGTTGTTCAATTATTCAAATGTTCATTAATTCCAACATAAATGCCAAAGGCCATTCAGAACACAGACTCCTCAATGAATGTATATACCTTTGCACCCAACCAAATATCAAGTTATTTTTGAATATCTACAAAGAAGAAGAGTGTTGAATATGTAATGTGACCCTCTTCCAAAGTTGAACCAATGACTGTGTTAAAGAGTTTGCTCTTAAGACTGCCCTTGATTCCTCAGTGCTGTAAGTAAAATATGCACCTCTGGTTAATAGGCTTGTGTTCAATGATTCCGTATTTAGTAGATATTGATATTCATCACTCCAGAACCCTCTGCAGACTTAACAAAGCTTATCTCTTAGATATCTGTAACTGATTGTGAAAAGAGGCCTACACTTTCCAGTTTTGATGGGTTTAATTTGCCTCTATAAGTAATGATGCAACTTGAAAGTTTTCATTGAATACCTTCTAAAACTAGGAGATCACCTTTCTTGTAGGAAAAAAAACAACATGCTGCACTCAATAATGGGTCAAACATATGTTTAATTATTTATTGACATTTGATTATCATAAAAGTCTGATTGGGTAGAAGCCCATTTTCAACAGAGGCCCAGGGAAAAAAGCTTCAAATTATTACGAACACCTTCAAAAGAAAGTCATTATTTCTTGTTGTATAGATCTTAAACACTAAGCCAATTATACTCAAACAGTATTTTAAAGAGCACTGGTTTAGTCCCTGTACTAACCCTGATTAAATTAATATTTTATGCATCTCTTACTCATAATAGCTTGCTGCAACCTGTTGTTTTTGTATACTATTACACACTGTGTATATTGTGATTACCTACTAGAGGGCTTTGTAAATATGTTTGACTCATATTTGTTATGTTCTATCTGTGTTATCTGGAGCTTTTCTCCACAGGCCTCCGCTGAAAATGGACATATATCCAGTCAGACTATCTCAACACATTTAAAATAAAAAAAATGTATAATAAATAAATAAAATTACTTTTAAAGCCTTAGTTTTAATGCAACAGTCCTATACTTAAAATTACTATATATAATAATAATAATAATAATAATAATAATACGCAAACCCTTATATCCTGTGAACTTCTGTAACTCATGGGGACCTATGTTTATTTGATGTTCAGCCATTGGTTTTCCAAAATACACATTTCCACATTTATCCTTATTAAATTTTAGTACAGTTAAGTCTAGCCATTCAGTCACCAAACACATGTAAGTGCTGAAGTGGTCAATATCCTCTGTCGATATAAGAACACAGCCTAGTTTAATATCTTCTGCATACCTGGCCATCCATATATTAGCTAGCTTGGAAATAAATGAAAATGCCTGGTTGAACAATTCTGGACCTAGAACTGAGCCATGAGGACCCCTTTGTTCACTTCAACCCAGTTAGATGTGGAATTTCCTATTCTTACATTCTGCAATCTACCATGAAGTCAGTTAGTCACCCAGCGAACAATCTATGGATTAAGTTTGTGTTTGAACACAACAGAAATTATAGCAGAATGAGAGACACTGTCAAAAGCCTTAGACAAATCTAAATAGACCACCACTACAGACATGCTCATATCTAATGCAATTGTAACTGAGTCATAAAATTCAATTAAATTAGTCAACATTGAACCTTGTTTTTTTTTTTTTTTTTGTGAAATCATGTTGAGTGAAGTACATAAAACATCCCTGAAAGTCTGAATTAAGAATGGAAAGTCAACACCTCTCAAAACTCTTTACCACCAGTAAAGTAAGACTGATAGGTCTGTAGTTACTTATATTATATGCAGGGACTCCTTATGAATTAGAATAATATCCACAAGTTTCCAACTATTAGGAACAATGCCAGCATACAAGAAGTTATTAAAATAAATTGTGATAGTAGCCAAAATATATTTACTGCAATATACCCAGAAAATGCCTGGAATACTATTATGTCTCGTACCACTATCCTGGTTAATATGGTCAAAGATACTTGTAAGGGTAAGAATGAAAACTGAGCACATACAATTGCCTTCTACTGAAGTTCTAACATCAGAAATGTCATCAGTGTTTTATCTTCTACCAAGAGGTGCTCATTGAGAAAGTTTGCCAATTATTCTCCAGTGTTCAGCACTTCTCCTCAAACAGAAATTGGTCTAAAAGATTTAACCTTATTGCCAATGAATTTAGCATAATAATGCAATTTCTTAGAACTTCAAATTTACTCTTTGTTAATCTCAAAGAGGTATTTAATCACCTGGAGACTAAGTTATACACCCATTATAAATCATTTCTCTTGAACCTCTTCCAGAGTCGAAATTTTGTCCTCCTTTTTCTCAGAAGTTTAGTATGTCTAGTATTCCATCATTGAGGTGTAGTCCTCAATAAACTGTTAGTTATTTTTTTCTTACATCAAGACAAAAAAACTTCACAATTGTTTTCAAAGTCCTGCCATTTATACTTCAGAGGAATTCAAGTGCTTAGAATTTATTTGATTATAACATTAAGACTGAATAGCTTAGACTTATCAAATATACTCCTTTGTTAATCTGTGCAAAAAGCTTTAGTTATTATATAAAATTCAAAAGCTGAGTGACACAGTTTGTTAATCTCATAAATGTTATCTGGAGTATTTGTAAGTAAGAGATCTAATATTTTATTTGATCCGGTAGGAAAATCAATCATTTCAGTCAAATTGTGTAACATACATGACCCATAAAATTCGTCCTCCAGCTCTGTCGATGTTGTGCCATCAGACCAACTGATCCCGAGAAAGCTAAATTCATCTAATATTACATCAATATACCAGAGTTGATTAGTGCTCATTGATAATGCAGGGATTTTATAACAAACTAAAAAGTGTAGTGGAAGACCAGATTCAACAACTAATACTGCCACAAAAAATCAATTCTGGATTATAATCCACTTCTGACATTCTAACATTTAGTCATTGGGCCACAAAACTAACCACTCCTCCTCCTTCTATCCTGTTATTCAACAGGCTACTAAATGATTGTTATCCAGGAAGCCATAGTCCTTCACTATTCCACAATCCTCAAAACATCTTATTCATGATTCAGAAGTAAATATCAGGAAGGTATCATTTATGAAGATTTCACTTAGAAGGAATGTTGATGTATTATCTAATCAGATTGCTGATCAATACCTAACACTGTGATTGTGCCATCTGAATTTATCCTCAGGTAGACTTATTTTCCTTCATGAGCATTCCAGTATGCCTGGGGGACCAGTAGATCTACTAAATTCATTCATTTTGAATGCCATTTGGTTAAATACAAATGGGTGAAAATTACTTTTGACAATAGCTGAATTTGCACTTTTCCCCACTGTCATGCAGCCTTAGTGATGGTATATATAAACTTGGGTTTAGAAAGTTTACTGTGCATGGATGTGCAGGTGATCTTGCCACCTACAAAAAAGTAATTTTCTTTTTCAAAAATTACTCCTCTGCTATTAGTATTCAACTGAATATTTATTTATTTATTTATTTGTTTACATTTGTTAGCCGGGCAGTCTCTGACTGGGCAAATAGCCCGTTTTCAGTGGAGATCTGGAGAAAAAAGCTCCAGTATAGTAACAATTAGTTAGGAGTAACATGTAGTACTGACAAAAGTATTAACCACAATGCAATTATCAAAATTTTCAATATTACTAAGAAAAATAAAAAAATAAAATTACCAAGAAAATAAAAGTTATGAAACAACATATTACTTAGGTTTTTATAATGGTACAAATCATAACATCTACAAGAAAAAAATAGACAAAATCTGAAACAAGGTGGTTCAGGAATGAAGCTTTTTGCAAATCAGCATGACTTCATGAGACCTTGTCTCTTTAAAGCAATCATGATGCTCATGATTCATCTGTAATCTTAGACCTTAGTGGCTGTCATACAGCTGGGGTATGCATATTCTGGAAAAGCAACATCCAGACCTCCAGCTGCTGTTCAGTTAAAAACTGCCACCAGCAGCTGAGGACTGTCTCACTGTCCTCCTCATAGTAAGTTATATTAAAACTACAAATTCAAGCATATCTCATAGGAGATTGTTAAACAGACAAAGAAGAAGAATACTGACTGCTAAGTCAAACTTTAATTTTCTACACAATGAACTAGGTCTGCCAAACACTGTGCCTTTGGAGAGAGAGAAATAAGAATCATGTATGTAATAAATATATATCCAAGTTAAACAAGTCATACCAGAAAGAAAAGAAAATAGAATGTATGGGGGATGTGTGGAAAACACAGGAGAACACTCCCAAAAGATAATACATGAACAAAATAAATTACCTAAAAACCCCCCAGAACTGTAGAAGTTAATTTATGGTATGTAGAGTGGTGTGAAGCTGAACAGTCATGATCAAACATAAGCTGATACAGAAAACTGCAAACGTTATGGCTGTAAATTAAGAGTTGGATAATGATTACATTCATCCGCTTGTTTGTGTTGTAAATCATTTGTTTTGGTGAGAAAAAATAGTGTTACTAAGGGCAGATTTCACTTCCCTACTCTCAGCAACATTTTTCCAACATCCTATTGGATCCCAGACATTGTCATGGAGGCTGAGAAACATAATAACTTCAGCATGTCTTATATCTGCCCCATGCCCTCATTCCAGTGGGACATGCAAAATATATCATCCCTTAAAGGCGCTAAAGAGGTATCCTTATCAGAATGAATCTACCATAACTGTTTTCTCTCAACCCAGGGTAACAAAAACTGTACTCTATGATACTATCAAACTGCCATAGTTAGTAATCTGACACAGATATTTTGACCCCAGCTACCCTGTGAAGAACACCAGTTCTGTTTCTTATTCTAGGTCTCAGCATTTCTGTCTCTTCCCAAAATTCATAACCACGGATAACAATGGTAACAAGAAATATTATTCGGTAATTGGAAAAAAAAATGAAAATAACTAACGGATGTAACAGAAATTAAATATTAATGCATTTTATCAGGGCTTTTAATTTCTGTTTTGATTTATGAAGCTGCTGCTATCAGATTTTTTTACTAAAAGCAGACAAGTATAATGTGTTATCTGCTTTGAATTTACTTGTGCAAAACAAGAAGAAAGCAAAAAAAAAAAAATATATATATATATATATATATATATATATATATATATATATATATATATATATATATATATATATATATATATATATATACATACATACATACATATATGTATGCTTTCCTAAAACTATGGTGAATGTACCGGTAAGGAATGAAGTTTACCCAAGGCAATGTATGTTGGCCAGATTTATGAATTGCATCACCTGACATATCATGGGTGCTACAAAAAAATCTGGAACCATTTTATGTTAGAAAAGATCCTGTACTTATTCAAACATATATTTTACAACTTATTAGTTTACAAATGGTGATACAATATGATACAATAGCACTAAGAAAATAAATAAATGGGTATGCAATCCAAACATACTGCAGACAAATGCAGATAAAGGCAAAAGAAAAATAAATCATCCATAAATGTCTGTCAGTTCCCTGCTGGGTCAAGGTGAGTGCATGTGGTTGACAGAATAAGACCGTGAGAAGAAAAACTCTGTAGAACTAAAGAAAACTAGACTTTAGTATGGAAGAATGTTTCTGGAAAACATTAGTGAACAACCTGAAGCATTGCTGCAACATATAACCACACTTACTAAATGGCTATACACATCAAGCAGCAACTTAAGCAATTATGAGTAAAAAAATAAGAGCAAGAAATATGGGAGATTTGTTCAGACATTACTGTGACAAGAATAATGTACCCTTTAAATGCAATGGACCTGCATTCATGTGTTGACAGGAAGCATGGTTGGCTATTAGCACTTTTCCACAAGACACATTAGTGAACTACAATTTTATAAACATAAATAAATAAATAAATACAATTTTTTTTTTCAAAACATATGAGACCTATATAGTTTCCTTTTAAGAAGTAGTTACTTTCTACATAGCGTATATTAACTAGTTTTATAAAAGTGGGAATGTCTACATGAGGTGCCTAAAGAACAATCTGCAGATTTAATTTCTATGGAATAGCTCACCATACCATGACACTGTCCATTTTTCTGTGGGGAGTAAAATACATGGTAACTAAGTCTAAATATTTCACTCAACCACAGCAAATGTACCATGTTTATTACCTGTTTTGCATCATATCATAAAAAGCCCAGGAATCCTGTGTCAGTAAGCTACTGACAGGCTGGTGTCCAGTTACCTACCAAATTTTACCTGGGATAGCTCTGTTGAAAGAAATATGGACACAAAGCTAATCAACCTGATAAACATGAACTAAAGATTATTACACTCCATGTAGATTCACTGACAGGATGCAGGTTGTTAATAACAAAATGGTAAGGAGGAGGCTGGACATACTATGTATCCAGGAGACAAGGTGGAAGGGCAGTGCTGCACGGCTAATTGGCTTGGGATCCAGAGCTCACTACTCAGGGGAAGGAATCATGGTGAGGGACAGGCTTTAGAATACATTGAGGGATATCATCAGAATTACTGACAGACTCATGACAATCAAACTCCAGTGTAAGGTATTCATAATCTCAGCCTATGTCCCACAGCAGGGCTGTGATAGCACAGAAAAGAGTGCATTCAGGCAGCAGATGCAGGACCTGCTAGATAAAGAAAGATAACATGAGTTGGTATTATTAATGGAGGACTGGAGGCTCACATAGGTTCATACAGAACAGGATATGAGGCCTACCTGTATGGGACAACAGGACTAAAGAAGGAGAGGCCATTCTAGACTTCTGTCTGGCAAATGGCTTGATGGTGATTAACACATGGTTCAGCAAGACAGACAGTCACAAGATTACATGCATGAGTGGCCAACATGCAACTCAGATAGACTTCCTCCTACTAAGAAAAGGGCACTACATTAGAATCAGTGATCACAAAGTCATCCTCATTGAAACTGTCAGCCCATAGCATAAACCAGTGGTTACCTCAATCAGCTGCAAGTGGTATTAGAGAAGCATCTAACATCACAAAGATTATGCTGAAGACCTGAAAGTTGATTGGAGAGAAAGCATAAGAGTTCAAGAAAATACTCAGGGCTCCAGTATCTCAAGAAGAAGTGGAAATAAGTGTAGTTGAAGAATAATGGCAGCACCTCAAGACAGCATGTGTGAGGACTATAGAACAGAAGTTCTGCTGAGCCAGGTATAGAAATAAGGTCTCTAATGAAAGCTGATGTTGGAATGAAGAAGTCCTGGAAGTCATCAGAAGGAAGAAGATATGTGGGAGAAGTGTGAGAAAGAAAAGACAGAGCAAGGTAAGAAGGACTACTGGTTGGCTAATAAATAGGCTAAAAGAGAAGTTACAATAGCAAGATCAAATCATAGGTTCATAGGTTCATAGGTAGGTGCTACGCTATCATCCCAAGGGCCTAAGTAAGCCTAGCCAACAAGGTTCCCTGGCTTACCGTCACCCAAGAAAGTTATTTTCCTGTGACCCTGATGAGCAGAGCCACAGAAGTGATCCCTGGGGTGTTTTGCTTATTTCCCATCCACTTATCAAGATATTTCTTGAAGAGTGCTAATGAGGAACTTTGCTTGACATAGATAGGTAGCGTGTTCCAGAGTATGGAAAGTCTCTGGAAAAGGAATCTATCCCTCCAGCATGTCCTGTTTATTGTGGTGACAAGATTTACATCCTTAGAGCATGTAGCTCAGAGGGATTGGGATTTCTTTTGGTGTGGCATGTCCAACAGCTCTGGGTTTGACATAGCTTTATATGTTAGGCAGAGATCCCCTCAGAGTAGACGATATGCTATGGAGTAAAGCTGGAGATTTTTGAGATGGTCAGTGTAGGGCATCTGTTTGAGGCCAGAATTCCTCTTTGTGAGGTACTTCTGTGGCCTTTCCAGCTGTTGCAGATGTCTTGTGAGGTACATTCCAAAAGGGGCATTGTACTCTTTACTGGGTCTAATGAGTGTCAAGAAGAGGGGAACAATGTCCTCTTTTTTCCTAGATAAGAACCCTTTTGTGATGAGGTGTGCCATGTAAAAGGATTTCCTGACTACTGTGGTGATGTGATTATCAAAAGAGAGACTACTGTCCCCCTGGGTCCACAGGTCTCTTGTCACACATTTGGTATTAAGTAGAGTGCCACCTATGTGGTAGTTCATGGGTACAGAGTTTTTACCACAGGGGATGACAATGCACTTTTTGGCATTGAGCTTGAGGCCATGCCTCTGACACCAGGCACCTGTCTTAGTGAGTCCCTTGTGTAGGATGTCCACATCATTTGAGGACTCAACTGTGTCTCCTAGTTTGCAGTCATCTGCAAACTTCATTAGCCAAAGGCCTACTGTGTTACCCTGTACTTCAGAGAATTAGATACTAAACAGGAGAGGTCTCAGGACTGAACTCTGTGGTACTCTACTTGTCACTGGTTTGAATTCAGATTTGGAGTCTGCAACTTTTACAGTGTGGGTTCTGTCAGTGAGCCAGTTGGCAGCTCACCTTGTGACATAGGAATTTATACCTAGTTTGGTGAGTTTGGCTATAATTCCAGAATGAGGGATGGTGTCAAAAGCCTTTGCGAGGCCAAGATAGGCTGTGTGAAGCACCTTACTCTTGTCTACAGCTTTGGTGATTGCCTCAAAGAAGTCAATCAGGCTCAGGAGGCATGATCTGCCTTTCACAAACCCGTACTGGGTTGGGTCCAGAGTTTGGAAGTTACCAATGTCTTTGTTTATGAGTTCCATGATGATACATTCCATGGCCATACAGACCAGGCTCATCAGACTAATAGGGAGATAGTTCCCGGGATCACTGGTGGCTCCCCCTTTGTGGAGTTGGATAACTGTTTCTGTGCACCATTCAATGGGCACAAAGCCTGATGTGAGACTATGATTGAACATGGTGCTTAGGTGGGGAGCCAGTTCATTCTGAAGTTCATGTAAAACGCAGCCTGGGATGTTGTCCGGTCCCATAGGATGCTGTGTTTTTGCTTTAGAGAGTGCAGCTTTTACCTGCATAGTTGTGATGACAGGGACTCTGTATTCTTCCTGTATAGATATGGGCCCTTTAGGGGGTGAGAGGGGGATAGGGTTAGCACTGAACCTGCCATTGTGCTGTAACTCAGAGCAGATCTGGGTGTTTCCATTGAGATTCTTGACATAGCTATAGAATGCTTTGTGGTTGTCCTAGAATCAGTTGCAATTTGGTTTTCATTGCTAGCTTTGGAAGATCTTATAAGGGATCTCAGATTCTTACTGAGGTTGACCAGGGAACTCCTCCACTCATGGGATTTTACTCTCTTTTGCAACAGTTTCTTTCTTTTGTTGTAGAGTTTGTTTGTGGCAGGGGACCACCAGACTGGCTTCCTTTTTTGGAGGATAGTGTATTGGTTCTGTTTGGGATAGCATGATCTATGCACTTATGTAAGTGCTTATAGAGTGCATCGGTGTAGGATTTAGCAGTCGTAACTGTAATGTCCATCTGCATGGGTATCATGAAGTTCGCCACTTCTGTCTTAAGAAGCATGAAGTTGGCTTTGGAGAAATGTTTTACCATGATTTCCTTAATAGGGGTGAGGCGGGATGTGAATATCTAGGGTGATTAGTTTGTGGCTGGATCTGACCAACGAGGAATTGACTTCAGGTGTGGAGCACCAGTCACACATGTTGGTAATGACTAGGTCTAGGATATTAGTGGGGTTGTGGATAAGTTGATTCAGGGCATTGGAATTTATGAATTCAAAAAAACTTTGAGCGAAGGAGTTGGTACATGAGTAGTTTTCCCAGTTAATGGTGGGGTAGTTGAAATCATCTATTATTAGGGTGCTTGTTTGAACCCTAATATTTTTCAGTATATCAAGAAAAGAGGAGTGGGAATCCTGGGGCATGGTGGGGATCTGTAGCAAGGTAGAATTTGGATTGCAGTTTTGCCCAGAGTTAGTTGCACTTGGATAACCTCAGATGCATTATGCTGAGCAACTAGCCTGGAGGTGTGCATATCCTTAATTAATATGGACACACCTCTGCCTTTGGTGTTCCGGTCCAGGTTAGGTGGCCAAAAAGTGTGGTATGAGTTATAACCTGGTAATGCAGGGGTACTCTCTGCAGCCTTGAACCAGGTCTTGGTCACTGCACAGATATCAATGTTCTCCATTTTAAGGAGTGCCTCAAGGGAGTGCATTTTGAGATTTAGACTTCTAGCATTGAGTAGCATTACCCTCAGTTTTTGCTTGCCTGTTCCTGTTACAGTGGTGAATTTGTCATTTGAACCTTGCCTAAAACAGGCACTATAGTAGCAATAAGAGCCTTAGCCAGTATCCAGAATCACAGGGGTGACAAGTGCAGGCCATCTCTGGCAAAGAATCATGGTCTGTCAACCATGTTATCCCAGGCAGACAGATAATGGATCCCCTTAGAATGACACCAGAAGCTTAGCCAATTGTTGAAGTCAATCATTTTGTCCTTGTACTGCAGTATCATTCTGGGTAATGGCAGGATGCTATTCAGGGCTAGGGTCATACCTGCCTGGGCTACAAGATTGGAGATCTCTTCCATGTCTCTTTTCATGTAGTCCAGGGAGGTACATCTCAGGTCATTCACACCAACATGGACAATGGCAGAGTCATATTTGTACTTGTTGTGGAGTGACCTGAGTGGGTGGGTTATGTGACGGATCCTGGCACCTGACAGGCAGCTGACAGTAACCTTTTTCTTGTCTAGCCTAGTGAGTGGGTCATCAGCGTGCCGGATTATAGTGTCACCTATGACCAGTGTGCTGGGTACGTTGTTTTACCTTATGAACTGTGATTCTGTTGCACACTGAGTCTGTGGGCTATGTCTCATTTGGGTTGTGTTGGGGGATGTAGGTTGCTTGCATTTCTGCTTTAAAGGTCTCTCTGTTGCTTGAGCAGATTATTATTGAGAGCCGCCGCAATTGTTTTTGTGTTTCTATGTGTGGATTTTGGTGGTGTAGGTTTAGTGGGACTATGTGATGAGTGTGGTGTGGTGAAAGTGTTTACCGTCTCCTCTTGACTGTCAAGTTCAGTCTTGGTTGGAGAGAGCTTTACCTACAGTTTGGCTATATAAGTGCATCAATCACAGGTTGTGGTGTTGGGTGGTAGGAGTAGAGGGTTGTCTGTGCACAAGAAGCAATTGCTACATTGCCCCAAGATGCCCAGATTCATCAGATAGACAGGAGAGAACACTGGGAGCTGACCCTTGGACATGCCTGAATAAAAAATTACTTTCCTCTAGACAAGTGAGGAAAGTGAGTATAAAAGCTGTTTTTTTTTAAGCAAGTGAGGAAATTAAGTACAAAAACTGTTTTCCTCTAGGTAAAGAGGATGGTTGAGTGCTGAAGTAATTTGTAGCTTATTTAGTGCTAACAGCAAGTTCTGAACAAGTGCTGAGCACAAATAAGCAAATTCAAGTGCTAAAACTAAGAACCTGTACCTGGATCTTGTGGTAGATAGGCTACCTAGTGCTTACCACTCCCACTGATAAGCTAGAAGGCCTCCATCCAACACAGAAAGGCTTGGGGGGCTCAGAAACTTACAAACAGTCTTGGATACAGCAAATCTGTATCTGGACTAGACTAGTTACAGAAAAGGTGGGAAACAAGCACAGACATGGGCTTTTAAACCAGAAAGTTGAAAGAGATGGAGAAACTGCCAAACAACCAATAAACTACAATTTCTGGGCCAGAAATCACTCTTGTGGTAGATAGGCTACCTAGTGCTTACAACTCTCACTGATAAGATAGAAGGCTTCCCTCCAACACTGGAAGGCTTGGGGGGCTAAGAAGCTTACAAACAGTCCAGCAAATCTGTATCTGGACTAGACTAGTTACAGGAAAGGTGGGAAACAAGTGCAAATGCAGGCTTTTCAACCAGAAAGTTGAAAGAGATGGAAAAACTGCCCAAACGGTCAATAAACTACAATTTCTAGGCCAGAAACCACTCTTGTGATAGATAGGCTACCTAGTGCTTACCACTCCCACTGATAAGCTAGAAGGCTTCCTTCCAACACAGAAAGGCTTTAGGGACTCAGAAGCTTACAAACAGTCCTGGATACAGCAAATCTGTATCTGGATTAGACTAGTTACAGGAACAGTTGGAAAAAAGTGCAAAAGCAGGCTTTTAAACTAGAAAGTTGAAAGAGATGGAAAAACTGCCCAAACGGCCAATAAACTACAATTTCTGGGCCAGAATCCATTATTGTGGTAGATAGGCTACCTAGTGCTTACCACTCCCTCTGATAAGCTAGAAGGCTTTACTCCAACACAGAAAGGCTTTGACGGCTCAGAAGCTTACAAACAGTCCTGGTCATAGCAAATCTGTATCTGGACTAGACTAGTTACAGGAAAGGCAGGAAATAAGCTTAGAATTTTTTTTCTTTTTTTTTTTTTTGAAAGGGAGAAAGGAGAAACAGAAGATAATTCAAAATTAAGGACCTAAGTGGCTTGCCTTTTACAAATGTTCTCTCTGTATTAGGTAGAGTGAGCTTGTGACACTAGACTGGAATAGAGCTGGGATAAATGGGACTGGTAGGAGTGTCTGAGATCAAAATATGATTTCACTGTACTCAAATGAGTGAGCAAATGAGATAAACCCAGGAAGAGTGTTCAAATACAAATTTACAGAAGGGGTGGGCAATTCCAAAGCCAACAAGATTAATACCAAAACAAGAACAGGGAGGTCAGATGAGAAATTAACTGCAGAGATGGAGAGAGACCACAGTATTCTATGAAACAATTAAATAGAAAAATAAATAACTACAGAGACACAAACACAATATTCAATGAAATAATTAAATAGACAGAAATATTAAATACAGTACAATCTTTAACACTGCAAGTTTGTACTTAACTCAGCCAGTAATGCAGTTGATTGTAGGTATGTAGCAGAAGCCAAACAACTCAGGTATTGAACAGCAATATATTAAAAAATATGTCATCAGAGGTACTCTTCCAGCTTCTGGAATGTTGCTTAGTATATGGCACAAAGAAACACTATCAGATTACAAGACAAAGATGGAAAGATAAAGAAGATTATCACAGAGACTGTCAGCTCTCCCAATATGAAAAAAGATACTAAGAGGTAAGAGCCTGTAATTCAGCCAGTTTAGTAAAATCCAGTTACTACCTATTAAGTAGACTTCCTGGTTGCCAGTAAAGAAGAAACTTAGAGAACCAAAAAGAAAAACTAGAAAATGGGAAGAAAAAAACTGACTGGGAAGAATTCTGCAGCTGTTGATCAAAAACCATTTCAAGCTCCAGTTCTGGTATAAGACATGACTTCCAGTCATCTAGAAGAAAAAATAAATTGCATGCACTGAGAGCTAATTAACATAAATGAAACTATGAAAGAGTATATCAACTCAAATAACAAAAGACTGGAAAGAATGGAAGAAGCTTTAAACAGCTATTCAGATGGACTGGTAAAACTGTAAAAATCAGAGGATAAAATGAAGTAAAGGGCTGGCTAAGTATGACACTGTTTAAGAAGAGCTGTTTCAAAAATGGCAGAGTTAGAAGACAGAGCACACAGAGAAAAACTGTTTTTTTTCTGCTGTACCAGAGATATTAGAAAGAACAAACTGTATTAATTTTATGAAACCACAAATAAAAAACTGGACTGGTATTCCACAGAAAGATATAGTAACTGAAAGGGCACTTCATATATATCTTGTATCTGGCCATGAGAAATCAGCCAAGACCTGCATTAGTAAAGATGCAATCATACCAGCTGAAAGAGTTGATCCAGACAAAAGTGTGGCAGAAGGGCAAAGTGTTAATGTTTGTGGACAATGATTATTCATTATACACGAGGTAGAAGGGAAGCAAATTTATCCCAGCAATAAGGGAAAATCACGGCACAGATGTGAGATTCAAATTGCTGTACCCTGCTTCTTCAGAATATTTTTTTCCTGGAGGACACACACAAGTTTGACCAACAAAAACTCAGCCATCAAACAGAAGGGGACTTTGTTTCTCATTCTTCTGATAATAAATCTCATAAAGAGACTTTGTCAGTGAAACCTTTTCCAAAGTCTCAAATGAAAATGCTTAAGAGACAGAAAAAAGCACAGGAATTCACCAGAAGAATTACAGGTTCATAGATTGTTACAAGGCTTATGACCACTAGGGCCCTTACAAGCCTAGCCATGCACACTATACTATTTGAGTTCCTGATTTTCATGGGTATATATATGGGAGAGGGGTATGTTAGTAGGGAGGCAACTAAGGATTTGTGTGTGGGGGCTAGTAGGATAAAACTTGTCTTATATATGGCCTCTGTCCATAAGAGATAGGAGGACCAGACTGGGGGTAAGTCTATAATTTCCCATCCAGTTATCAAGGTTTCATTTGAATAGCATCAGGGAATAACTCTGCTTTATATAGATGGGAAGTTTATTCTATAGTGTAGGAATCATTTAGGACACATGTTTGCCCCTCCAGTGCATTCTGTTTATTTCATAATTAAAACTCAGCTCATGGCTAGATCTGAGGAAGCCCTGAAGGCCAGGCAAAGATCCCCTCTCAGCAGCCTACAGGGCACTAAATACAGTTACAGAGCCTTTAGGTGATCAGCATAGGGCAGGTTGCTTATGCCATCAATTTTCCTGATGAGAAAACTTTGTGTGTATTCCAACTGTTGCAAGTGTCTGGTTAGGTAGATTTTATTTTTTATTTTATTTATTTAACATTTGTTGACCGGGAAAGTCCGACTATGTTCCACAGATCCTGTTTTCAGTGGAGGCCCGGGGAGAAATACTCCAGAAGCATGTCTTTAGAATGTGGGAGGAAACCGGAGTACCCGGAGGAAACCCACGCGAACGCAGGGAGAACATGCAAACTCCACACAGAAGGCACCCCAGCCGAGAATCGAACCGGAGAACCTCTTGCTGTGAGGCGACAGCATTAACAGCTGCACCACTGCGCCGCCTGACCACAAATCTACTATTATTAACTTTTTTCCTCTCTTCCATCATTATTGGAGCTCCTCTAGCAATTAGTATAAGTAATCCATGTTTCCTTTGTCCCTGACATTTTGCTGAATATCCACCCTGGGATTCTTTCTTTATTAAATTCACACGCAAAAAAATAAATAAATAAAATAAATATATAGGGATGAGATGTTGAACTTTATTATTTGAAGATGTGCATAGCCTTGTGTGTGTGTGTGTGTGTGTGTGTGTGTGTGTGTGTGTGTGTGTGTGTGTGTGTGTGTGTGTGTGTGTTTAAGTTAATAGGTTATGGGAGTGTTCTGGGCTGTGCTTTTTTTAAGGTTTTCATTGAAACAAGAAGTCTCATAAAATGTAACATAGATTCAAATGGAGATGACAAGAAACTATTGCATAAAAGGCCAGCCTACCAAACATTAGTGGGTGCATATAACACAAAAGCTGGAAAGAGACATAAAAAAGTTGTCATATATAATAGGTGGGAGTAATAACTTTTTATCATAATGGCTACACTATCCATGTTATTTTGGAAAATGAATGGCTTCACAGGTACAGATAAAAAGGTAAGAGTTATTAAATTATGTAACAAAATGCAATGTGCAAATAGTAGTGCTACAGGAGACACATTTAGAAATAAATGAGCGTGTAAATTTAATAAAGAAAGAATCCCAGGGTGGATATTCAGCAAAATGTCAAAGACAAAGGAAACACGGATTACTTATACTAATTGCTAGAGGAGCTCCAATAATGATAGAAGAGAGGAAAAAAAGTTAATAATAGTAGATTTGTGGTAGTAAGAGGCTACTGGCAAGGAGGGGAGGAGGATTATGCTGGCATGCATTTATATTCCACCTAAAACTGGTATTATGGAGCTTGAGAAAATTTTGGGAGAACAAAATTTGGGAGATAGGAACTGAAACTTTCATTTGCAATAGTGAGGATGTGTCCTAGTAGGGAACATTGAACAAAAAAGGTATGAAAATGTTTGGCTTGAAGACATGAATTCAGTAGTAGGAACTTAATGCACATATTATTCCCCAAAGAACAATAGCATTCGACAGAGCAAGCTGCAATTTTATGAGTAGGGCAATGGACCCATTTGCAGTCCATGGCACAATAATAAGGTTAATTAAGAGAATATATGCAGGACCAGAGTAAAAATTAAAGTGAGAGGGTTCCTCTATGACAAGTTGTGTCTGAACATAGGAACCAGGCAGGGGTATCTTCTTTTCCCTTTGTTATTTGCTTTATGTTTAGAGCTATTGGCAATGAAAATAAGGGACTCAGCAATTCAAGGCTGCAATCAGTATGATAATTAATAAAAATTGGATTTATTTGCAGACAATATTATTTTGTACCTTATTGTTGTGGAATATTTTGTGGCAGTTTAAGTCTTTTCAGGATATAAAATTAATGAAGACAATACAATGATTATAGCTGTAAACTATACACCCACCCAAGAATTGGTTCAACAATACCCATGTTTATGGGTACACAATAAAATGAAGTGTTTAAGAGTGTGGATTAAAAATAATTTTGTTATTTCAGCTAAGGATATCTGGAAAGAGACTAAACAAAAGATACAAAACTGAGAAACCTTTTTATGAATATGGATAGCAAGATACAAGCAGTGACATGCTTTAGTCCCTTTAGCTTTATATAGAGGCCAGGCATATTTTTATCAACCAGAAGAGAAGTTATGGACAATACAGTAATTAATAAAGAGTTGAAGGAATTTATCTGAGGGGGAAAAGGGCAAGAGTCAAGTGGGATAAGCTGATCTTTGTAATAGGACTATTTTTTTTAGGATTACCATATTTGAAATGATATTTTAGAGGTACACAGATAAGGTTCATATCCAGAACACAATCAGAATGGTGTAAGTCAAAGTGGCAAGTGGTGATGATGAAGCAGGGCAAATTCAAGATATAAAGAGAGAGAGAGATTTTTGAGGCAGATCATTAAGGAGAATAACAAAAGCTATCAAAATATTATATCCATAAAGCAGCAAAAAGTATTCTAAGAACCACACCAACAAGAGAATTGAGAAGACAGATTTTGTTGATAGGGATGACTGCAAATAGGGGAACAAAGAATAGGCAAGAGGGGAATTAGAATTTATTGGAGAAAACTGGCAAGGGAACCAAGGTATTGGCCACAAATACCTAGACAGGGAAAGGTAATAGAATGGGATCAGGCCAAGAAGACATTGATACTGCAGGCTAGAGACTGCCTTCCCTATCAGGGATTAATAACAGAGCATTATTTATTTATTTATTTTATTTTACATTTGTTGACCGGGATAGTCTAGCTGGATATATGTCCATTTTCAGTAGAGGCCCGGGGAGAAAAGCTCCAAGGGTAAATTACAAATATAAAAAACATATAGGAAACAGAACATAGACATTGGTAAATACATTTTTTACAAAAAAGCAGTAAGTAGGGAACATTAATTTAAAAATTGCAAACAAAATATCATGTATGAAATTTTTTTTTTTGGAGATGAGCATAGGCAAAGAGAAATGGGTAGGGGAATCCTAGGTGAAATACCTGCCTGGTAGTGTTTTTAGTTGAATCTAGAACAGAAACTGCTGTTAAAAAAGGAATAAATAGTATGGCATATAAAATATTGCATTATGACAGTAGGAATCAATCAGAGGGGGTTAGAAACGTTTGAGCATAAAGATTGGATAAGTAAATCATAAGGAAACAATGGGAGGACATATACAACAAAGATATAGGATTTTTGCTTGGAAGTATACCCCAAGTAGACACAAAAGAATTTTTCATAAGGTGGATGGCAAATGTTGGTGGTATGATAGAGAAGAAAAAGGCAAATGAGAACATACGATTTGGGAGTGTAATGACCTGGCAGACTTTAAAAAATTCCTACATAGGACTCTGTCAGAAATATCGAGTGAACAAATGGGTACCTAAGGTAATTACTTTTTGAGCTGGAATACAAGATTTGAATTGCCTATACATAGTAAGGCCTTGCTAGTTCTGGTGGCTGCCAAAAAGCAATTACAAAAGTCAATGTGAAATCAAAGTCTAAACCAGCAATATTTGACGTACTGAATATTGTAACAGAGATAAAAGAAGTGGAAGAGAGATCGTTATGAAAAGGTAGGAGCAAACTATATAGTAAAATAGAAATTGTGGGAATATTACATGCAGAATAATATTTTGGAGAAGGAGATAGATTTAAGGAAGGCAGGGATTGCGCAATTTATGTAATGTTAGATTAATAATAGTTATGCAAAAGAATGTATGTGACATATAATATTTATAACTGGGAACATCTCAATATGGTTTGTTTTCTTTTATCTTAATGTATGTTTGCCTATGTTGTAAGTGATAATTCATTAAAGTTGTTAAAAAACAAAAACATTTATTAGAAACCCTTCAGAAGGGATGTCTGCAACAACCTTCTTGCCAGTTCATAGAGTATCAAAGACAAATGGCAGGAGTATTTGCAGCAGCTTCTTTTTTTTTCAAAACAGGTTTATTGTTTTAACATACAAGAGAAATATCATAACAATTTTATACAAGTAATTAAAAATAGATATGATTATAACATTCAACAAAACAACTAAAGTATTTACAAAGACATCCACTACAATCAGATCAATTAATTAAACTAAAATACCATGCTATTGAAATTAGGATTTTTTTAACAAATTTTGTAAATTATCCCATAAAATATAATAAGATGTTTTTCTAGTTGTTCTTGACCTAATTGTGTTTATTTCCATATGGCACACTATATTCATAACATTTTTAAATTCATTGAACGAAGGAGGTGTATCTGAAATCCAATTTCTGGTTATTATTTTCCTAGCCACTGCTAGAATAGACCATAACAAGGTAAGCTTAACCTTTTTAACACTTTGAGGTACAGGTGTGTTGAATAATATAAGAGATTTAGAAATAATGAAATTATCTGTAAAAAGAGCCTGCAAAAATTCATTAATTGACTTCCAGTATTCTTTCAATTTTATACAGTCATAAAACATATGAGCCCAGTCAGCATTAATTTCTACATTACATCTCTTACATAGATTATCTTTATTATTTATTTTATTCATCATCAAAGGTGTATAAAAAGATCTATGTAAAAATTTCCATGTATAAAGTCTCCAGACAATGGAAGATATAGTTCTATAGGCAGATTCCAATATATATTGTTTATCTTGTTGATTTGGTGGGTCCCCATTAATAGAAGTGAAATAATTCCAGTATGTATCTACACTGTAAAAAGTTTCTTGTCTGATAATTTTATGTATGTATGAAAGTTTACTTTTATCAGAAACTTTATGTTGTAAACTTAATATCAAGTAATCAATCAGTGTTGGAATAGATTCTTTAACTGTTATAGACATTAGATCTATTTTATTAATGAGATGTTGTCTAAAGGTCTGAACCTCTAACCAGCAAGTTTCTCTTAGATCAAATTCTTGTTTTAAGAAATCTAGATTTTTAACTTTATTATCAGATATCAATTGATACCAGTACTTTAGATCATTATCTATAGCTAAATGAGTTCCTTCAGAAGTAGATGACAAAAGCATACCCTGAGTATACATTATAGGGAATATAATAAAATTCCATTCCCTATACTTAGGGTGCATGAATATAAAGTTACGATAGCTAATAATAATATTTAATGGGTAACAAACCATATGTTTAGGTGTAATAGGTGAAGTACAAAATTCCTTTAGTAATCATAACATGGAGTTATTTACAATCATATTTTTATGTGTTAAGGAGATTTTCATGAAGTGCATACTAATTAGCTCCCAATAATCTTTCCATTTTGCGACATAAGACTGATCTATTAATAAAGTAATAACTTTTACAATAGAAGAGATAGTATATAAATTAAAGTCTGGAAAAGAAATACCCCTTGAGACCAGCTATTAGTATGTTTCTTTAATGCAATCCTAGGTCTATTAGGTGCCCATAGGAAATTTAACATTAGTGTATTCAGTTTCTTGATAATTATTTTTGTAGGTGGAAGTATTATTGATTGTATTAAGTATAAAATCTTGGGGAATATTATCATTTTAATAATTGTAAGTCTCTCCTCCATAGTAAAAACATATTATTCCAGGTATTAAAAGATTTTGTATATTAAGAAAACAGGTATTATAATTATTATATATAATAGATTTAATATCTTTAGATAGTATTATACCTAAATAAGTTATCTGACCTGAATTGGGTACATATTTAGTAAAATCACTAATGAGAATATTTTTTCGTGTATATATAGGTAGTATTTTAGTTTTTCTTCATTGAATATTAAACCAGAAATACTTTTAAAATTCATCATTTTATCAAATAGAGACTGCATAGAAGAATTAGATCCTGCTGATGTAATTAGAACATCATCTGCAAAAAGTTGAATTTTGGATGTTGTATTTTCATCTATTTCAAAACCCTCTATGTCAGTACTGTTTCTGATCAAATTAGCCCAAGTCTCCATTACTAAAGTGAATAATAGTGGAGAAAGTGGACATCCTTGTTTTGTACCTTTAAAAATGGGTATTTTTTGTGAAACACATGTTCCTACCTTAATATAAGCCAATGTTCCTTTGTATACATGCTCAATTAGATTTCCAAGTGCATCTGAGAAGTTTGTGTACTTCAGTAAGGTAAACAGATAGTCCCAACTTACTGAATCAAATGCTGAACTTATATCAAGACTAATAAGTGTTAAATCTTTCTTTTTCCTATTTGCAAAATCAATTAATGTTAAAGTTCTTCTTATATTATCAAAAGTATTTCTATTTACAATGAAGCCTGTCTGATCTATATCTATAATGCCGGGGATGATTGTCTTCAATCTATCAACAAAAATACTCATAAACATTTTATAATCAACATTAAGTAATGAGATGGGCGATATGAAGTACATCTAGTTGGATCTTTATTAGGTTTTAAAATTGGCGAAATAAATGTATATTGCCAAGATGGGGGGGTTATTAACTCAGTTTGGGCCAAAATAAAAACCTTATGTATTAATGAATATGTACTTTTAGAAAGGATTTTATATATCTCTGGTATAATACCATCATTACTCGGTGCTTTGTTTGATTTAAGCTTATTTATTTGTGTAATAACCTCTGTATATGAAATACTTTTGTCCAATAGTTTAATCTGTTGTTTATTAAGCTTTTTATTCATGTTTGTGGTTATAAACTCCTTTATTTTATCTTTAGGTTCCATGTTAATGTTATTATGGTTAATTTTGTGAAAGTGATTTCTAAATTCATCTAGTATTTCTGGTATACTAGAAACATTCTTCTTTTCCTTAGAGAAAAGATTTCTTTGATATGGTTTTGTTTATTCAACCTTTTTGTTTTATTTTTAAGTCTATGTAAGTATTTGGGGCTTATTGAATAAGACAAAAACTTGTATTTCTCTAAAGTTATTTTAACTTTATGAGTTAAAATTTCTTTGTATTTCTCATTTAGTTTGTTTATTTCTTCAATAACTTTCTTGTCCATAATATTTTCTTTATTATTATGTTTATAAGAGTCTAATTTACTTTGAATATCTAACAATTCCTTATCCCAAGATTTCCTTTTATTATTATACCATCTGATACTTTGTCCATATAGATATGATTTTAAGGCATCCCAAACATAGACAATGGAGACTTCAGGAGTATTATTTATGTCTAAAAATGTTTTACTTCTGAAAGTATATATTCTTTATAGTCTTTTAGTTGAGTTAAGTATGCTGGTATCCTTTTGATCTGAACATTATGAGTATTTTTATCATGAATTCAAAAACAATTGAATTATGATCAGATATAGGACATGAAATGATTTTGGAATTAATTAAATCTGTTACCATCTGGTTAGAAATAAAGACCCTATCTATTTCTGAATAAGTTTTGTATCTGTTAGAAAAAAGGTGTATGGTAATGATTTTGAATCTATCTGATTATTAATATCATTCAAATGATAAGAATTAGCAAAATCATTTAAATGTTTTGCATTAGATGTAATTCTTCTTTTTCCTATAGTGGTAGTATCACTTTCATGTAGTATACAATTAAAGTCACCAGCTAAAATAATATCTCCTATAGAGAATGATATGATCTTATCAAGATGATGTTTCACTGTATTAATACCAATTCCAGGTATCCAATATACATTAATTAAAGTGTAAGTCTTCCCATTAATTTGTATTGTAACCATACAAAACATTCCTTTGTCATCCTGATAAGACTTAATGGTTTTAGGAATGGGCATACTTTTATTCCATAAAATAGCCACTCCTCTTTTTTCTGAGTGTGCTCTGAACTAACCAATACTGTATATTTGTTTGTGGCTAGTTTATCAATATCTTTTTCAAGAGATGGGTTTCTTGCAGGAAGACTAAGTTGGCCTTATGTAAATTAATGTATCTTATTAGGCTTGCCCTTTTACATGGATTATTCAATCCATTAATGTTTAAAGAAATTCCTTTTAAAGATGTCATTTGGCATTTTTAAAACTTAAGAATCTTATGATCAAAATAACAAATAACAACATAAGTAATGTTACATCTCCTCCTTTAGGTGTACCTTTAAATATAGCTGTATTTATTGAATCTCTTATTGGATTTTGTATAGGATTCAATTTTGTTTGTAGTGACAATGAGTGTACAAAATATATTGTGGATATCAAAACTATATACATATAACAATGAACAAGTGAAAATAATGTAAGGATTAAACCTTGCATCCAGCCTGGAGTTAAAAACTCCAACTTAGAGTAGTATTTACCACTCAAGTTAACCCCTACCCTAAGCAGCAGTACCTCAGCTACCACCTTATCAATTTAATACTGGTTATATTTAACTTAAATTAACAGCTTTCAATTCGATTATCTAGCAAGACAAGACTACACATTTGATAAAACAGCATCATATAAACTAAAATAAACTTTTTTTTAAACTATTCATACTACTATATACATCTATGTAATATAATACACTTGTATTCAAATAGAATTCAAATAATCTTGATATTAGGAACCAAGAGGAGAGAGAGAAATAAAAGACGTGAAAGAGGGAGAGAGAGTGAAAGAAAGAGAGAGAAAAAAGGAAGGCATATTTACATATTAATTTATTCAAAGTATGTAAAAATAAGCTCTAACATTCATTTAAATCAAAAACTTTGGCTAATATAGTTCAGACATTACATATATTAAGATGCATCTATTTTCTGTCATGTAAATGCAGTCAACAGCTTCCAAAAAAAAACCTTGAATTGCTTGTATATGAGCATTTTACTCATACTCATTATTGTCAATAGAATAAAATATATTTATAGAAATTGTTATAAATCATACTGCATAGTTATGCAAATTCGCAGAAACACTTGCATTATTGTAAAAAAAGCCATCTGTATCTTGTATGTCTATACTACTGCTTTAAAATATATCACATGACCATTTCTTCCAGAATAGAGTTATAAAGTTATTTATGCTTGTCAATCAAATGAATTAAATGAGTTATAGTAATGTATATGTTTGGAACATAAGTTTTTAACACAGATTAGTATGCTGCAGTCAAGTAGATTTTCAAAAACACTTGAATAAATGTTTCATTTTCTATGCCTTCTAAAATAAGACATTTACTTACTACAAGAAACTGCATCATTTAAAATCATTATAACTGACATATTTTATGAATTATAACATAAATATTTAAGTAATTATATAAAATAACTCACATTTAAATGTTAAAGAGTTCATTTTCCTTCACATAGTCTCATTTGCATCAGTTCTACTTCCTGGTAGAGTGTTCTTCCTGAATCTGCGATGTGTCAGTGTGATATCTGGGTCAAAGGTCAAATTGACTGCTTTTAGCTTCTCTGTGAGAATTCTGAGAGTTGAAGCTTTTAAAACAACTCGAGGACACTGTTCATGAGGTAGCCCACATCCCAGATTGTCTCCCTTAACATTTTGGCGGGAAACTTGTTAAAAACTAGTGACAAACATTCATTTAGCAGTGTAAATGCATCTAAACATGACAAAACCTTCACTATGTATTTCACATGTTATTACAGCCTCTATGTAAGTGAAATTAAGCCCAAAGTTATTAATAAGTAATAAAACTCAATATTTTTTCCCAACTCAATTTTTATGCAAATCTTATTATTTACTGTGCCTATATGATCAAAAGCATTTCTATATATTAATATGAAAAAAAAAAATAAAGAGAAAAAATAAAGAAAAGAAAAAGAGAGTAGAAAATAAAAGAGTGTAAAGCAGAAATAAAAAAAAATGTAAGAGAAAGCCATAAGAAGTATATACAATGGAATATTACTTACTGTTTATATTAATAGAGTTAAAAATAAAACATATTATTTACTATTATTTAGTTCTAATTATAATTAGTTAAAGCATGACAGATTATTTACAAACAAGCATAAGCAGTATAATCAAGAAAGTATAATTAGGAATAGCATTTGAAGAACATATACACTTTTTACAAGGAATAAATATGTTATTATTCCATTTATCATATTTTCATTACTCTTCTCTCCCTGCCCTCCCCCACCCTTTACCCACTACATAATCTAAATAGAATGTCATTGTTTAAACAAAGAAAAGAAGAAAAGGAGAAAAAAAGAAAAAAATGTATCAAATTACTGACCTTACTTCTCTTTTTCAGAAAGAGAAACAAATTGAATAATAGCTTGTTATTAGTTCCTCAGATATTTTGACTGGTTATGAAACAAAACATTTCTTTGCACACAGAGAATAACTTTGATTAAATCATTTTCAGAATATTTGTGGCTTTCTGGAAATGCAGGAACTATATTTAAAAAGATTAATAATGAAGTAAAATGATGAGAGAAAAAAAAAAAAAAACATAGAACAAATCATTTGTTTTTTAGTCTCTTCTTCTTCTCTGAAGTCTTCCATGAAGTTTCAGTTGCCAGTCTGTTTAATGAAGGACTAGCCCATTCCATTTCCTCTATTTTATCAAAAATCTTATTTTTTTTGATAAACAGTAAAGCAGAGTCTAAGTCATCAAAAATTTTAGGACCATCAGGAAGGAATATTTTTAGCTTGGCAGGAAACAGAAGGTATGTTTTAAACTGTGCTTTTTTAAGCTCCCTTATTAGTGGCAGAAAAACTTTTCTTTTAGCTATTACCAAGGAAGAATAGTCATTGTCAAAATGCACAGTTGTCTCATTAATCTTAAACAGGAGCTTTAGCCCAAGCAGATTTAAGAACCATCTCTTTATCAAAAGATGATAGAAATCTAACTATAACTGATCTAGGATAGTTTTTGTTAGAGTTAGTATTAGCTATAGATCTATGTGCTCTTTCTATACCAAAAGAGAATGCTTCTGGTAAGTCTAAAGTTTTAGGGAGCCATGTTGTTAAAAAAGAAGTAATATTGTTACCTTCAATATTTTCTGGAAGTCCAAAAATCCTAATGTTATTGCACCTAGATCTATTTTCCAGGTCATCCAGCTTTGTTTGTAAATGTGTATTTTGTTTCAGCAGAAAGTCAATGTTGATTTCATCTTCTTGGATTCTATTTTCCATGTCATTCACAGCTTCTTCTATGCCTGTCATCTGGATCTTCTGTTGTTGCAGGTCTATATGTAACAAGTCTATTTGTTTTGTAGTTTTTTCTATGAAGGTATCAATTTTAGTATCCATTTTATCCATCTTAGCAGTAAGTTGCTGGATTATAGTTATCAGAGACTGAAGTTCTTTCTTGATGCTGGAGTCTTGAGAATTTGTCTTACTGGAACTCATTTCAGACTGATAAACTGACAGGAAAATTTCCAAAGTGATTTCTGACAGGAATATTGTTAAAATTTCCTTTCTTTTTTAGATATAGTTCAAGAACTATATAAAACAAACATATTTAGAAAGAAAATTACTTCAAAAATTAATTTTTTAAGTAATTAATTCCTATCAGTGTAATGAAATTGGTGGAGCTGAAGAAATCTGCTGCTATCCTGTGTTCATCCTTGGCCACGCCCCCTTCTTTGCAGCAGCTTCTGAATGAAGAAAACCCCAGACACAGACTACGATGAAAGAAAGAGAGAAATGAACCCTTAAAGAGGTAAGAACATCTTTAAGGAAAATAAAGTGAGAGATAGCAACAGGTTCAGATAAAGCCACTGCAGATATAATTAAGATGTTGTATGAGTTACAGGAGAAATGGCTCCAGATGGTACTCATGGCAGCATGAAGAGAAAGGTATATTCCAGATGACTGAAGAATGAGTATACTAGTGTTGTTGGACAAGAACAAATGGGACATTCACAACTGTTGACAGTATTGAGATATAAGACTCCTGTCACACTGCATGAAAGTTCTGGAAAGGTGATTAATAAATGAATATGCAGAACAGTTAAAGGTAATACGGGAAGATGAACAGTATGAATTCAGATAAGGATGCAACATAACTTACTCGGTTTTTGCAGTAAGACAAATAGTTGTGGAAAAGACAGATAAGGAAATAGTTCACATGGGCATTTCTAGATTGGAGAAAACATTTGACAAGGTACCAAGGGACGTGACTTGGACAGACTTGCAATGGTTCAAAGTACTAGGCACATTTTCTAAATACCCTTACCAAAATATCATTTAAGACATAGGTGCACTGATACTAATAGAAAATAAAATAAAACATATTATTTTCCCATTTATGCACATTATATATTGCATTTTCTTACTTTATAACAACTGTCTTTCAGACAAACATCATACAACTCATTCAGTTCTTACCTCTCCTTACACCTTCTACAGTGCATTATTCTGCATGTATTTTCCCACATTTTCCATCCATATCTATGTTATCTGCTCCTTCCCTTTCTAAAGATCCTGTTTTTAGTTATTTTATCGATTTTTACAATAGTTGGCTTAGATTTTGATTTTCATTTTCTAGCAATTGTTGTTTTGGCAGCCAACAGAATTAAACTTAATAAGGTCTTACTATGACAGTTCTAATCCTGGGTCCCACCTTGCAGCTATTTGCTCCCCATAATATCTAATTAAATCTACCAACTCATTACACTCCCAAAAAACATGGCCCCTGTTATCTCATTCTTCCTCATCACACCTCCAACATTTGCTATTTACCTGAAGAAAAAATCTTTAAAGTCTGTGTGGGATATGAAAATACCTATGCAAACACTTCCAAGCAAAAATCCTAAACCTTCTGGCCTTTGTTGCATATTTGAGAGCTATACATACATACTCCCACTGTTTCCTTGTAAATTGCTTTTCTAGTCAATATTCCTAATCTTTTCTAAGCTCTTCTGATTAATTTTTATAGTTATAATGCAATATTTTATATAACCTGCTAATTGTTTCCCTTTTTAACAGTACATTCAGTTTTCAATTTGATTAAAACTCTTATCAATGCAAGTATTTCAGTTAGGACTGCCATCTCCCTTTCTCTTTGCCTATATTCTGGTATCAGTCCCTGATAGGGTAGGCAGTCTGTGACATGCAGTCTAAACTTATTTTTGACCTCATCCCACACCTTCCCTCCCCTCTCTAGTTATTTACTCCCACAGACTTGATTGATTTTTCAGTTTTCTCCAGTAAATTCCATTCCTATCTTGTATTCTCTGTGTAACCTTACTGGCAGTCATTCTTTTTGGCAAAATCCACTTTCTGCATTCAAATGTTGGCTTAGTTCGAAAAAACCTTTTCTGAAATGTTTGAATATATCATTCTGTATGTTGATTACTATTCGCCTTATGGATCTGCATTTCAAATCCCACTGTCTCCTTATTTCTTGAAAGCCTGCAATCCCTCTTCATCATCATCATCATCATCACTGCCCATTTGAATTATAAGTGTCTGCTTGTGTTACGTAAATGAGCCTTAACTGTGTGGCTCTAAAATATTCCTTCTAGTAAGTCAATCATAAACCACCTTGTTCTTTTGGGAAGATCAGCTTATCCCACTTAACTCTTGCCCTCTTTCCTTTCTAGCTAAATTCATTCAAATCTTTTTTATTTATTACCCACAACTTTTCCTCTGGTTGATAAAGATATGCCTGACATGAACGTAAAACTAAAGAGACTAAAAACACTTTCACTATTTTAATATCCATATCAGTACACAAGAGGTTCCAGATTTCTCAGTTTTTATAAACCAAAATGAAAAGAAGGAAAAGCAGTCTGCAAAAAACACCACCTGAAAAAAAAAAAAAAAAAAAAAAAACTTCCAGATGTTGGCAATACCCAACTCCAGAAAGGAACTGCACAAATATAAAGTTAAAATACTACAAACCACTTTATTTAAGCTTATGAAATACACAAATAGCTTTTTGTTATTAGATAACAGACTTCTTCAGAATGCAAAACACTGATATTCAGCTATCAATTTATATCCCATGATACTCCAGTTAATGCCTTCTGTAAGTAAATGAGAACAATTAATCACCTCTTAAAACTGTTACACCATAAACATATAGTATTAGAATGTATATAGCTAACTACAAAACCACTTACTAAAAATATAACACGTTTCAGACTTATTACTTTATTAATTTTAGACAAAGTGTTAGTTCATTATTGGTTCAATACTAGATAAATGAAGTATAAAATCCTAGATAAGTGACTATGAACACACCCACAACATAATGACACAAAGTCCAAACAATGCTTTGTTTAAACATTCTATTGTGTGCCCCAATTTCAAATAGTTCCTATATTCTCTGCTTGAAATATTCATTCCAAATCTGGGGGGGGCGACATGGAAGGACCACATCTAATTGAGAAAGTTAAATTGGCAGATTAAATTAGATGCCTCACAACACTCACATATTAATGACAACTTGCTTTAAAACCTGTGTTAAAACAAAGCGGCAACAGATATTAAGGTATTTTCCTATATAATATTGTTCAACTTTATTTGTATGTCATTTTTATATTTCACAGCCTTATACTTTTATAGTTCATTTATCTAGTATTGAACCAATAATGAAAATAATTAGAGCTGAGTTTGTATAGCAGAGTGGGATTTATTTGACCTGTAGATTCACCTACATAAAGAAGGATCTTCCTCAGAGCTCGGCAATTATAGACTTATAAGTCTAAGAAGCTCCATATGCAAAGCCATGGAAAGAATTATCATGAAATTAATCAGTCAGGGCATAGGGAATCTCCAAACACTGGACCCATCTCAGCTGGATTAATCAAGGGCAGGTCATAATTATTCAACCTGGTAGATTTTTTTGAAATGGTCACCAAAGGAATGAATGGAGACAAAACAATACACACCACATACTTCGACCTGGCCAAAGCTTAATTCACATTTAGGAATAGTAGAAAAGCTAAATAAAATGGGAATAAACCCCTATGCCACCTGCTGGATTGCCACAGATAACCAAAATAGGTAAAGTTACCTCCACAAAGAGAGCAGTCACCAGTGGAGTTTCCCAAGGATCTATCTGTGCTGGGACCTCTCCTCTTTGGCATCTACTGTTCTGATTTAAAAGCAAATACCAAATTCTCTGTCTGACTATGTCTGCAGATACCTTCAAGTTAAGAACAATCACTGAATCCCAAAATGACTTAGCCATCCTGCAGGAAGGTTTTTCTCAAAAATAAAATAAAAAATAAAAATAAATAAATAGCCACTGTCAAAATCATAATCTGGAATTAAATGTCAAAATGCATTATTGTATCATTTGGGAAGTCATCTACCCTATGGAACTACCACATTGACAATACACCCCTATGAGTTGACCCAGTTGTTCAGGATTTGGGTACTTATGTGGACAGTGTCCTAATCTTTTACCAATATATGTCTATTGTAAAAAAGTCTTTCTATATTGCAGAACGTATAAACAAAGGGATTATGTCTAGATCTTGGGATGTTACTCTCCTCTTTTACTCAGCCCTCATTAGGTCACTCATTGAATATAATGTCTACTTTGGCATGTATCTGCTCAGACATATGCAGCAAATGGAATGCCCACAGAGCTACCATACTAAAAGGATGCAAGGCCTAAAAAAACATGTCCTACATGGACAGACTCAAAGCCTTGTACTCAGTATCCTACAGACTGCTGAGAGGTGACCTGTGTGTGGTATACAAGGTATCCTCTGACACATTACTGATGGATTTACTGCACATCAGCAAATCAAATGGCATCAGAAATACTCGGTCTAGGAATCTAAACTTCTTCTGCAACATCAGCAGAATGGTTTGGAAGGGCAGGTATATTTTTTAGAGGATACTGCTGTTGTGGAACAGACTTGCCATCCACATAAAAACGTTCATCCTTGTACATTTTCAAACACAGCATAAATCTATGGATGAATAAAAAAAATAATTGCCCTAGGACTGCCCCCATACTACTAATAAAAAGTTGCTGCTCCAAAATGCTATATCCCATGCACGGTTCCCTGAAAATTATCTATAGTATGATCCCAGGTATTCTCATTAAGGGTAACATATAATTATTGACCACGGGATGGGTAAGGACAATCGATAACCAAAAGGGATAGGTTATTTTGAGCATAAAAAGGGAAATTGGCTAGGCTTAAAATGGCCTGCAAGTGCAGCTAGCCTTGTACTTAACTATGAGCCTATAAAGAATTAGAGGTATCTGAGTGTGTTCAGATGGGAGTTTGCTGATAAATATGGAAAATAGCAGAGGGTCTAAAGTGGAACCCTGGGGGACTGCTTTCATAAGAGGGGCTGTTTCAGAGACAGCTGGGACAACTTTCACCTTGAAAGGTCTAATGGTGAGCAAATCTACAAATCACAGATTTGCATCATCCATAATGCTTATTTCAATTAATTTGTCAGATACTCAGTTATGGCCAATTAGATCAAAGGCTGTTGTGAGATCAATAAAAACAGTTCTTGTCAGGTTGCCTTTTTCTGTATTGAATAGGATGTCACCTGTAAGGGAGTAAAGAGCTGTTAAAGTGCTGTTTTCAGACCAGAATCCATTGTGAGAGTTAGGCAGTGGTGTTCATTCATAGGGGAGTTAGTAATGAACTGGCAGATTTTATTGGAGATCGTGTGCAAGGTGGTGGCATTTTTCTTTGAGGCTGCTTCTATTATGGGTAGTCAATAGTTAAGCTGAGATAAGAGAATTCCTTTGCAAATGGCAACTTTGGCTGGTTTTATAAAGAAGAGGTGCTAAACTGTTTGCTCAGAACAGTAGAGTGTTAATAGTTTTGCTTCCTGTATAGAAGATGGCATTGATATAAATAAGCAGTAATTTGGAAGTAAACAATTCTTTCTCTTGAAGACATAATAGTGTTTCATGAGAATTATTTATTATGCATGAATAACCAAGCTGTTGTACCCCAGAGTTCACAATCCTCCTCAGCTCCAATATAATAACCCAGAACAGTAGAACTCACTAATTGCAACTTATTGCACAGATCTTGTGGCTTGTAGTAAAATAGAGCTAAAGAATACACAAAGTGTAGCCATGTATCAGTAGCATGTCTTTTAAATGAAGTGTTTTAATAACAGGCTAGCTCATTTACAGTGCAAGTGAATGTGCTAATATGCAGTAAGTGTTTCACGTCACTAAGTTCTACAAAGAAAATAGTTCTGATGAAGCTCAGTATATGAATATTGCCTAAAAGTTGATTAAAACTACAATGTCACTATCATTAGTATAGCAGTGGCACGGAAAATGGAGTATAATACAGTATGGAATGACACAACTAAGCAGAGAAAAACATATAGTATGAAATGACAGCTATAAGAGGGGCGTGTGAGGGTCGGGTATAATTTTGTTGTGGTAAAGCCACTTTTGTTAACATGAAAAGGGATACAGATGATGGAATGCAAGAGATGACTGGGTAAGATAATGTAAGTGGGCAAACAACAGGCACTAGGCAGCATAGGCAAACAGGGCTGTTTTTGCACACACAAGGATGAGGCAACAATGTTTGGGCACAAACATACACAAGGGTAGACAAATGGTGATATGGGGAGTTTTATCACGCATTATATACAGAGCATCGCACACTAGGAATGGAGTCACAGCAGTTAGGGGATAAGGTAAACTGCTAGCCACAGGAGGAGTAAGTTACATATAGCCACCACCAGCTGATTACCCCATGTAGTCACTTTGAAAAGTTTCCTGACCATTGGTTGGCACAAAGATCAGAGACTGCCAGTTGAATAAAATCTGCAATTCACTGGAGGTTGACATTGGCCAAAACAATGATCACTTGTATCTTTCACTAATACCTCAACCATCTACTGCAGATGGGGTTGGTCAACAGGCTGAAGAATATGGGTGCCCACTCTAGAGTGTTCTCGTTCTTGTCCTGTGATTCACTCACATCCCCATCATCACCCTCCCAGGGGCCAAAACATATGGATATGGTGATGGAAGTGCCTAGACCTGCTAGACTCTTTCTTCCACATCACGTGTTCTTGCAAGGGGGAAATGCAATGGAAAAATTGCCATAAGTGTGGCAAGTCATTAAAACACACTAAACTCTGAGGCAGAGAGTAATGGTACATACTCTTTCTTTTAGTCAAATGTTTCTGCTCCTGGGATAACCCACAGTATTGAGATGTATCTCCTCATGAGATTAAATATAAAAATTCACATATTATTATTACCTCCTTAAAGGATCACAGGAGTTATAAGGCAACCAAGCCACAGGCCATTTCGGCCTTGCCAATACTCACCTTTAGGCATTGCATCCCTTTACAAGGAGAGCCATATACTATGGGTGAATTTGTGAATGTCTATCCAATTGCCCAGACTCTTTTAAGGCAGACAGTGTGTCACACTGCTTAATTTGGAGAGGTAGTTTGTTCCTGCAAAGTGGTAGGTGCTACATGACAAATCTATTCCATTTCCAGTGTTATTTATTTGTTGGAGTAGATTTAGGTCTCTGGCCCTAGTGTTAGTTGGCCTATATTCTGTACTGTGTTGTAGGGGTCCTTGGATTACTGGATCCCTTACAGCCCTGTAAGCAAGACACAAGTCACTCCTAAAGAGTGTATATGAAACTGAGTAAAGAGATAAAGCCTCCAGTCTTATAGTTTTTTAAGCCCTGCCCCCCCCACTTTTTGAGAGTTATGCAGTTATCTGTAAGCTAAAACCAAAACATAAAAAAGGATTGCATACAGGCATACAAACAGGTATGACATCTTGAAGTTTAATTCCTTCCCAAACAGGCAAACTCATGAATGAATGAGTAACTAAATAAATAAATTAATTAATTAATAAATAAAAGGAAAGTAGCTAAACAGCTGTAGTTCAACATAAAAAAAAATGTGTTATAGGTCCAAGAAGTAGTTTGGTGAGAAAACCTGGGGTGATTAAATAAGTCAAAAGTTAAATAAAAACTTTGTGTGAAACAGCAGAAATTAACATGGCCACAGACACAGGCAGCATGATGAAATAGCTAAAAAGCATCAATTCTTGGTTATGCAGACAGCTAGTGAGGATTTATCACACATAAAATTCATTACCTCATACCATAAATGTAACACCAGCAAGATGAAATACAAGGACGAAGAGTAGATCTGGCAGTCCAACATGGGGATCATGGTAGTTCATTCATAGGGCCTACAGTATATCCAAGTTTGGTTACAGAAGGTAGAGTGACAATGGATGGCAGAGAAATGAAGTTCACTGCAATAATTTTATGATCATATGACTCCCAGAGAAGGTGGAAGAGGTGACCCAATTGCTCTAGTAAAAAAAGAAATCCAGATGCTGCTGGTATCCACTTCATTAATGGTACTAGAAAGAGTATCTATAACTGTTATAATTTACTGAGCCATGCAGGTCAGTGTTAATATAGCATGTATCTATAACCGTTACAATTTATGATGCGTGCAGGTCAGTGTTAATATAGCATGTATCTATAATTGTAATAATTAATGATACGTGCAGGTCAGGGTTAATATAGCATGTATCTATAATTGTAATAATTAATGATATGTGCAGGTCAGTGTTAATATAGCATGTATCTATAAGTGTAATAAGTTATGATACGTGCAGGTCAGTGTTAATATAGCATGTATCTATAATTGTAATAATTTATGATACGCGAGGTCAGTGTTAATATAGCATGTGTCTATAATTGTAATAATTAATGATATGTGCAGGTCAGGGTTAATATAACATGTATCTATAAGTGTAATAGGTTATGATACATGCTGGTCAGTGTTAATATGGCATGTATCTATAAGTGTAATAAGTTATGATGCATGCTGGTCAGTGTTAATATAGCATGTATCTATAACTGTTATAATTTATTGATACATGCAGGTCAGTGTTAATACAGCATGTATCTATAAGTGTAATAAGTTATGATACATGCTGGTCAGTGTTAATATGGCATGTATCCATAAGTGTAATTAGTTATGATATATGCTGGTCAGTGTTAATATGGCATGTATCTATAACTGTTATAATTTATTGATACATGCAGGTCAGTGTTAATATAGCATGTATCTATAAGTGTAATAAGTTATGATACATGCTGGTCAGTGTTAATATGGCATGTATCTATAACTGTAGTAAGTTATGATACATGCTGGTCAGTGTTAATATGGCATGTATCTATAAGTGTAATAAGTTATGATACATGCTGGTCAGTGTTAATATGGCATGTATCTATAAGTGTAATAAGTTATGATACATGCTGGTCAGTGTTAATATGGCATGTATCTATAACCTATTACATTTAGACTAGCTGTACGTATTTATGTCAAAATAGTGATAAGCAGGGTGAATTCACAAATATGCCAGCTCTCATTAATTTGACAAATGAATTTGTCTTGTCTTTTCTCTTCTGTTGCTAGTTTTTGCTATTCTATCAGTTTCTAGCTACCTAATAATAGATAAAATACAATTAACTAGAACAACCGGAACAAATGGATTATCTGGAAGCTTCATACTTCTGCTCCTTTTTAGGAGGAGCACAACTTTCTAAAAATGTTTTTGCATTTTAAAAGGAAATCAAATGAAACAAGACAGGAGAGTTAATAAGGTAACACTTAAATTGTTTTCATTACCTGTAGACCTACACCTGTGTGTGTATAAGACTGCAGCTGTTCTTTTCATACACAATGTAAATAAGCTGGGATTAAGTGAAATTGTTGACAGTAGTAGTAATATAAAATCAATATCCTGTGAAAGGGAAGTCTTATTACTGGATAGAACTGAGAAGTGCCAGTTACCTATTAACTGGCTTCATCAATGAATCCCACAGTAGAAGCAAAGAATTCAAGGAATATACAAGAGTTGTGTGCAACTTTTTTGTCCAATGTGGAAAATAATGCCAGTTTGATAGAAAACAGGAGTGGAAAAGAGGGAGCACTTTTTACAGTTAGTAATGTGGAAGTAAAATGTTTAATAATCTGTATCAAAGCTAGAGCTGTTCAAAAAGAAAGTAAGAAATGTCTCTACAAGAATCATTCTATTACAAGAAATAAAAATAAGGAAGATATACAGAATTGCCTGTAAGGATAGAAGTGTTGGGTCACCTTAGGCTGTGTAAGCTCTCAGAAAAGATGGCTTACAGCATTAATGCATAAATCAATGGTAGAGAGTAGGAGGAATTATTTGTAAAGTAGATTTTGGGCAACTCATTTTGATTATAAGAAATCTCTATGGTCCAAATGAAGTTATCCCTGTCCTTCTGCAGGATTTCAGAAAAGTGATCAAGTTGTATTTGTACGAAAATATAAAAATTATTACACGGAAGGGCTATTTTAGCATTTTCTGTGACATGTTAAAGGAGAGAAAGCCTTCAGGTAAGAATTTTCTACAAAATGCAGGATGGTGTTTATATTTAAATCAAAGATGTTCAAATTACTATAAACATGGCCCCTTTATAACTGGTATAAAACACCCTCTATGTCCCTTTTGAGCATGATAGCTATCTTAACACCTAAGCAAAAATTATCATTAAAACCAATAGCTTTCTACTGGCTGACCTATACTGCTAATGGTTGGCATGCTAAGTATTTCCTTGACATTACAAATGCAAATAGCTAACCATCTAAATAAGATCACCAGTGTCCTTGATTTAGTCCTCATAAATATGACCACATCTTGCAGATCTCCAGATGTATCATCCTGTCCTCTTAAATCAGATTATACATACATACATACATAAAAATATTTTAGCTATGGGCAATAAAGCCCCTCTAGCATGCCAATATACCAAAACAGTTGTAACCATAATAAAGGTCAAGGCTCTACTTCAAATATTTAAACTAATGCTTGCTTTAATGTAATGTAATGGTCTAATCTGTACATCAGCTATTCTTTCAGAAAATCAGTGAGTACACCTCTCATACCTATATAATCTTCTACATTGGTTGTCTGATGATTCTCTGCTACCTTTTGATAAGCCCAACCATTCCCAGATGTAGTAGTATCTAAATACCCTAACTGAATAAGGTCCCCTCTTAATAAATGAGTGACTTTTTCCTTTCAGGGTGGTATTTCCCCTGTAAATACCTGTCTGTTTAGTGACTCCTCAAAAACAAGCTTTTTCAATTATTTGATGACCTAAACACATTCCCATGCAATTCTTCTCAGGTGGATTGCACTGCTTAAGCAGTCATCAGTGCCCCTGACCTCTATTCCCACTTAAATGATTGTACTGATAGGGCAGACCCTATTCATACCAAATATAACAAGAACTGTAGGAACAGACTTCGATTATAGCAAGAGAAATAAATTGCGTAATGCTTTTAAGAGGTCTCATTCTATATAACTTAAGAACACACTTAAGCAAACTAACAAAGAGATTAAGGGAACCATTACATACCTCTCAACATCTTAGTCCAAGAAATCCGGACAAAGCCTGATAAAATGGAGGGACAAAGGCCCACAAATAGCGACAGATTTTAAATATTACTCTTATAAACTTGCTACAGTAACAGGGTTTGTGTTAACATATATTTTCTGAAGGATTTGAATTCTGAAACTCAAATGTACATCATTATTTATGGCATTCAGTCCTCAGATCATCCTAGTGATTTGCCAAATAACCACAAACTTTATGAGGACTAGACCAAAAACATGAGGCAAAAATCTGGACATGCTGCAAAAATCTGTACAGTTGAGAGGTATGAGCCATTAGGAAGCTCAAAGATGAGATTACACTTAAAATAGCCACTAAAACCAAAAATAAATACACATCTTTCTTCAACTATGTCAGGAAATTAAGAACTAACACCCAACAATGATTGGAACTAATCCACAATAATACCGCGCACTCTAATATCCTAGTTTAAACAAGCAATTCAAGTTTAACTCCACCCATGGTTATAGCTATTCCAGAGATTTCACAATCTCAACTCTACCTTTAATAACCATAGAGCAAGTTCTCTTGGCCCTCTAAAAATCTAGGGACACCTCATATCTGGATCCTGAAACTATACCCAGTTGCCTGATTATCAGTGCCAAATATGGCCGATCTGAACTCCTATTTAACTTCCTTAACCTAATCCTATCCAATGGTTACATTCATGAATCTTGAAAATAGCCATTTCAGTGCCATTACACAAGAGTGGCCCAGCCACACCTTGGCAACTATAGCTTGATTATTTTCACTAGCCCCATGTGTAAAGTTATGGAACATAGTAGCTTAGACCTAATTAATCTGGACATTGAAAATCTCTTACCTGGCTCCTCATTAGTTTGACTTCTTTTAAGGAATGTCCTGCCTATTTAAATGTTAATATATAGTAACTAGGCGTGCAGTCCCACAGACCACTGAACAGCCTAGTCCAATTTCTTAATTTTCCCAAAGCACTGTTTTCTTAAGTGACTTGCTAAGGGTAACATAGCAGGTAAATGAAGGTGGACAGAATCAAACCCTTTACAATAGGAAGCAGCTTGTTAACAGTTTATGGCCTTAATCTTTAGCACTAACTGCCAGAATGACCTCATTAATTTCTTTGAAAAAGTAACCAAAGCAATGGATATCAGTTATGCAGTACATACAGCATATCTGAACCTAACCATGCACTTTGACACTATTCCCCATGCAGGCATTATTGACACACTGGTAAATCTGAATATAAATCATTACGTTGCAATGTGGATAGCTAAATAGTTGTCTGAGAGAACCCATGTGACTACAGTCATAGGTGCCCATTTTGTAAGGAAAAAAAGTTATCACACATGTAACACAGGACCCACTTCTGGTCTTTTCCCATTTAGCATTTATTTCTCAAGCCTTTAGGACAACACTTCTGGCCTATGGTTATCTAAGCTTGCAGAGGACTGCAAGTTGTTTGTTGTTACTCAGTCTTAAACTGTCTCACAATTCCTCCATCTTGGGTTAGATTGTACAGGGGTCTCAAATTATATGTGAAAAAATGTATTTTTTTTTTGGGGGGGGGGAACACATTTCCACATGCTATATAGGCAATTTATCCCTCCGATCAGACTTTCTTGTAAGGGATCTAGACACTATTGTTGACAGTTCCTTACCATTTGACAATCATGTCTCAGCATCACAACAGTAACCCCTCTATCTGTAATTTCAAAAGACATGTCCTCTGACTCCAAAGAATGCTTAATTACATACACTTCACTATATTTAATCAGACTCATTACTGAGTATAATGCAACTTTTGCCATGTGTTTTTCTAACAATATAACTCATCTTAGAGACCTCAGAGTTTCATAACTAAGATCAGTGACCTCAAATATCTTAGTTATCAGGACAGACTGGCAACCATCTCTCTGTACTAAGTCAGTTATAGGCTCCTGCATGGAGATCTGCATCTAGCCTTTCATGCCATAAACGATCTAAACCTTTTAGACCTGTTTCTTTGCAGTACCTGTTTAAAAAATAGAACCTTCATCAACAGATAAATAAGACACACTGGCATGATAAATTCATATTCCAAAATATCCCTCACCTCTGAAATAAATATCTACTTTATGTCAAGCAGAACAGCGCCCTTGTACCCTTCAAAGTAAACCTAGGTAACTGGCTAGGTAGCCTCAAATTCAGCCACAGTCTATCTTCTTCTGTCCTTCTTGAGGCTGGAGGGTACATTTGAATATACATTTTGGCTAGTCTTTAATGGTCTGCACACTGATTTCTTAGTACATACCTATGAACCTATGAACGTTAGGAATGGAAGATTTAAAAGTGATTAACCTCAAGAGGTTTTTACATCTGGAGGAGGTAGATCAAGCACATGCATTTCTAACAATACAAGGAGTACCAGCAGGCTTAATTTCTGCTTGACCTTGTTAAATTTAATGGGCAATGTAATATGAATAGAACAGAAGTCTGTTGCTTTATGTGACTGTTGGGTGGTATTTTTAAAACTGTATGGGACTTTGAGGTTCAAGACAGGCAAGGAATGAAGGGTGAATCATTTACTGTTAAAAGATATCAAAAAAAGGAAAACATAAGAAATGGATACAGGAATATGGGGGTAATGGCAGGCAAGTGGAGTGTTACAAACTGTATACTAAGAAAATGTTAAAGTCGAATTGACAGAATGGGCTTATAGGCTTTATAAAAGGAAGGCAGAGGAAATGAAGGAACAACATTCAGAAACAGCAAGGTATTTTAAATACTGAAAATACAAGAAAGATAAACGTTGAAATGGAATATTGCTTTACACAAGAAAGATAAATGTTAAAATGGAATATTGTTTTACCAAATCAAACAGATTAAACATATATTGAAGAATATCTGGTTCATTGAGATACATAATAAATGGGAATGGCATTCATGTTTCTACTGGGCTAGGAAAATTAGATTGCCAAAGTTTCTAGCAAAGTTGAGTCTATTACTGCTGTCATATCTGCGGTTGTAAGTCATCTAAGAAATTCACAAAGTTTAAGCATATTCGCACAAAAAAAAACATACAAATGGGAACTGTTAAATGGGAAGAGAGGCTGCAGACAAATGCAATTTCATGGAAACATGCAAATGTGTAAGTAAACTTAACATAATAGCTGATACTCAAATGTGACCACTGTTACAATAACCATAACTATATGGGACATATCCTGACAAAGTCTTGATGCTCAGTCAGTCAACAAAGCTTTTGGCTTCTTCCTTGCAAACTGTTTATCCACTCTTAGTACTAGAGTATGTGCTGGTGTATAAAAGTGTGAAAAAAGTCAAAGCTTTCTTGTCCAAAGGAGATGTTGAAGCCTGAAGCTCTATTAACAATAAAGTCAAAACTGGTAGAGATTTTCATGTCAGGATGGTAAAAGGATAAGTATGGTAGCCCACTCTGGTCAATGAAAAAAGTAGCAAGTAAAAAGGAGAAAAGTGTAAGGGTGCTAATACTGCAACAATGATCTGTCTGAACATCTACTGTGCTGTGTTCTTCACTGGCTCACTGTTGTAGAAGCCTTAACTGTACATGATGATTACAAAGGATTCATAGATTCATAGGCAGTTTCATAAGTAGGTACCAGGCTATTGGTCCTAGGGCCTATATAAGCCTAGCCAAAAAGGTACCCTGGCTTTCGCCACCCAAGAAAATAATTTTCCTTTGCCCCTGTTGAGTAAAGCCACAAAGGTGACCCTGGGGTGAATTTCCTATTTCCCATCCAATCATCAAGATTTTTCTTGAAGAGTGCTAATGATGAGCTTTGTTTGATATAGATAGGTAGTTTGTTCCACACTATGGGACAGGAATCTATCCCTCCAGCATGTTCTGTTTACTGTGGTGACAAGGTTTAGGTCGCTAGAGCGAGTAGCTCAAAGGGATTGGGAATTCTTTAAGTGGAGCACATCCAACAGCTCTGGGTTTGACATAGCTTTGTATGTTAGGCAGGGATCGCCTCTGAGTAGTTGATATGCAATGGAGTAAAGCTGGAGTTTTTTGAGACAGTTTGCGTAGGGCATTTGTTTGAGGCCAGTAACCCTCTTTGTGAGGTATTTCTGTAGCCTTTCCAGTTGGTGTAGATGTCTTGTGAGGTACATACCAAAATGGGCATTGTACTCTATAATGGGTCTAATAAGTGACAAGTAGAGGGGAACAATGACTTTTTTTTTCCTGGATGAGAAACCTTTTGTGATGAGGTGTGCCATGTAGAAGGATTTCCTGACTACTGTGGCAATGTGATTATCAAAGGAGAGACTACTGTCCACCTGTGTCCTAAGGTCTCTTATCACATGTTTGGTGTTAAGTAGACTGCCACCTATGTGGTAGCTCATGGGTACAGAATTTTTACCAAAGGGGATGGCAATGCACTTTTTGACATTGAGCTTGAGGCTTTGATACTAGGCATCTGTCTCAGTGAGTCCCTTTTGTAGGATGTCCACATCATTAGGATTTTCGATTATGGCTCCTAGTTTGCAGTCATCTGCGAAGTTCATTAGCCAAATACCTTCTGTGTTAGCCTGTACTTCAGAAAAGTAGATACCAAACAGGAGAGGACCCAGGACTGAACCCTGTGGTACTCCAGTTGTCACTGGTCTGAAGTCTGCTACTTTCACAGTGTGGGTTCTGTTACTGAGCCAGTTGGCAACCCTTCTTGTGACATAGGGATTTATACCTAGTTTAGTGAGTTTATCTATAATTCCAGAGTGGGGGATGGTGTCAATATCCTTGGTGAGATCTAAATAGGGTGTGTGAACCACCTTACCCTCATCTACGGTTTTGGTGACTGCTTCAAATATCAGGTTTAGGAGACATGATCTGCCTTTTACAAACCTGAACAGGTAAAGTAAGTGCTTTTGTCTTGCTCCAATGAGCAAAACTTTCTCAGACAAACAAAACTTTTCAAAAACAGTACCATTTATACAAATGAATCAAATCAGATGACTACATTAATTAAGTCTTAAAAGGTATACATCCAATAATACAATTGTGAACAATATTCTCAGAATTTCTTGAAAGACGTATAAAAACCTATAAAAATATATATAAAATTGTTTAAAACATGAACAATATTTGAGTATGAACAGTATTTAAGTAATAAGAAAGCATTTAAATAATGAAAAAGCATAAAAGCAAGATAACCTAACTAGACTGGGCAGAGTGAACAAATCCTAATACATAAAGCAAGGAGAAAACAGCCATCTATTCGCTATCACTGTTTATACAAATTCTTGTTCATGTTGGTAATGACCAGGTCTAGGATATTGCTGTCCCTGGTGGGGGTGTGGATAAGTTGATCCAAGGCATTGGAATTTATGAATTCCAGAAAACGTTGAGCAAAAGTGTTGGTACATGAGTAGTTTTCCCAGTTAATGGTGGGGTAGTTGAAGTTGCCCATTATTAGGGTGTTGGGTTGTACCCTAATATTTTCCAGTGTATCAAGAAATGAGGAGTGGGAATCCCGGGGCATGGTGGGGGATCTGTAGCAAGTTACAATTTGGATTGTGGTCTTGCCCAGAGTTAGTTGCACTTGGATAATTTCGGATGCATTATGCTGAGCGACTACCCTGGAAGTGTGGATATCCTTAATGAATATGGACACGCCTTTAGTGTTTCAGTCCAGGTTAGGTGGCCAAAAAGTGTGGTATGAATTATAGCCTGGTAATGCAGGGGTGCTCTCTGGAGCCTTGAAATTAGAAAGAAATTTTAGAAGTAGAAGGATCAGACTCTAGAAGCTCTTGAATAGTGACTTTTGCAAACCTAACCCTAGCTCTGAGGCCATATTAAGTTTGTAGTCTTTAGTAAATGTGTGCACACAAGACAAAGTAGTCACCACTAGAACAGACCTAGAGTTCACCCCTTTCTGAAAGCCTTAGAAGTAACCACAGCTCTGTTAGAGTGAGTTCTGACTTACTGAGGAAGGCTTTCGTCCCTGGAAAGAGCAACAAAATTTCATAACCACAGACACCCATCTAGAAATGTTTTGTTTAGAAATTGACTACCATCAAAAAAGACATGAAATTCTTCAGATTTAGTCTTTAGGCTGACCCAGGTAGAATTTTAAATCACTATGAACATCTAAAATATACAGATTTTTTTCTTCTCCATTTTTAGGTTGAGGATACAACACAGGAATGGACTGATCTAAAGTAAACTCAGGTGAGATGTTAGACTGAGGTCAGTTTTGCTAGAGTTGTTGGTAGCTCAGGTGGATATAAACAGTCCCATGTCATCAACTGAAAAGAGTAGGGGGTCCTTTCTTTATATACAACAATAATTTTTATTGACAAAATATTTACATATTTATAATTAATTACAAATGTACACATTTATAGATATATACATCTGTTTATACAAATATTACAAATTTTTATCCCTATTAGACACTCCACTCCTTTTTCCATAACTACAATCTGATTTTACTTAATATTGTTGCTAAACTCCATTTATCATTAAACATAATTTAATTTATTCTTTCATTCCATATAACCCATATATCCATTCTTTTAACATAGTCTTCACTTCTATTCTTATAATACCCCAAGTTAATCAAATCAATGGGGAGAATTTAATAAAGCCTACACAGTTTTTTTTTTCCATGTAGGCATCCTGTCGTGCTGCTTACATGGCCGGGAACATTTTTAGATTCAGTAAGCAATGCTGAGTGGTAAGCTCACACACACCAACATGGAAATTTCTGTGGCATGCAAATCACCTCATAAGCAGGTGAATCTCATGCAAATGAGGCAGGTAGAGTGATCCAGCAAGCAGGTAGGCATCTGTTTAGATCTTGTGTCAGTATCTGTACTGTACATGGAAAAATTCTGTGTACAGGAGTGTAGACAGACAAAAGAAGTTGAAAAATGTAGATATATGGACAGAAATGTCATACCACATACACATATGAGTGAAACTATTATCCTGTATGTTGGAAAAATAAAGGAAATAAGTTAAATTAATTATCTTTTTTAAATAATCTGGGCATGTTGTGAAGTGTGCATACATGCTTTACAGAAAAATTAAAAAAAATGGAAAAACAAAATTAATATTATGTGACAGAAATGTATTATAGGACCATTCGTGGAGTCCATACAATGGTGCACTGGTGCTGTTGCTAATGTAGTTGGGCTATGAAGCATGTAGTTTCCAGGCTGTGAGTATGGATACCTATGCAAATTAGGTGGAGCTACTCAATAGCAGAAAGGAGTAATTGTGTCTGTATAACCCCTTTGTGTAGGCTTAGACTCATGTTGCTGTTTACACAGGATGTAGCTAACACCAGTGGGGGTATTTCTGCTGACTTCTAAGCTCATTTCAGATTAGGTGCATGTGTTTACATGATGCACCATCTGGCTGAGCATGTCCCTTTGGGGGGGGGGGTGCCCACTAACATCTACTCTCTGTGTACCTTCCATGCATGTGTTTATTTATTTATTTTATTTTTTTTTTATTTATTTTATTTAACATTTGTTGACCGGGAAAGTCCGACTAGGTTCCACAGATCCTGTTTTCTGTGGAGGCCCAGGGAGAAATGCTCCAGAAGCATGTCTTTAGAATGTGGGAGGAAACCGGAGTACCCGGAGGAAACCCATGCGAACGCAGGGAGAACATGCAAACTCCACACAGAAGGCACCCCAGCTGAGAATCAAACCAGAGAACCTCTTGCTGTGAGGCGACAGCATTAACTGCTGCACCACTGCGCCGCCCATGTGCCCATGTGTTTGCATGGCACACCACTGTGCTGAGCATGTCTGAAATAAAAAATAAATGTAATTAGTTTTGACCCTTGTTTAAGCTAAAATAGAGCCATTAAATGATGTCACTTATATTTTAGGTAGGTGTAATGCATCATAGTTAGCCAATCACACATTCTGCACTTACAGCAGAGCTCTATAAAGTATGCATACACCCTATATTCTGATTTTTTCTCCAATACTCTGGACCATTGCAGTACAGACTTGGGAATTTTAACTGAAAGAATGCTAGGGGCTGCTGCAGGTCAGCTACACCTGTATGTGCTAGATGCTGAAGTCAGTGCTGCTGCTGCTGCTGACCATAGGCCTAGACAGATAAGAAGAAGAGTGCTCAGGCCTAGGGTAACCTTCCAGGAGCTACATGAGCTGGAGATTTTACAGCATAGAGGTTGGCCAGGGACATACTACAAGAACTCAGTGAGCTCTGCCGCCATCAACTCAGACTTAGAGCCAACAGAGGGGAACCCATCCTAGTGGAAACAAAGGTATGTACAGCCCTTAGGACAATAGCTACAGGTACTTTTCAAAGACCAACTGGGGACATGATAAGGGTCTCACAGGCATCAGCATACAAGGTACTCTACCAGTTCCTGGATGCCATGCTACCACATGCCAATGAGCACATTTTTCCCCACTCTGCTGAGGCGAGCACCAGCAATATGGAACACTTCTACTGTGCAGCACACTACCCTGAAGTACTGGATGACATAACATGCACTCATGTACACATCAAGGCACCACCAAGTGAGGAAGGTAGACTCTCCATCAACCACAAGGGGTACCACTCCATCAACTGCCAGGTTGGGTGCAATGCCTAAGAGGTTACATGAATATGTGTGCTGGCAGCCCTGGCAGTTATCACAACTCCCTTATATGGCACGCATCAAAGCTGTACCACATATTTGCTATGGGGGAAATCCCATACAGCTATTTACTGGGATATGCTGGCTACTCCCTGGAAACATGGATGATGATACCCAACACCCGCAGAAGAACACCATAATGAGGCACATGCACAAACTAGATGCATCATAGAGCATGGGCTTGGGCTTCTGAAGTCATAGTTCCAGCTCCTCGATATATCTGGTGGAGCCCCGCAGTACTCTCCAGCCACATGTGTACATATTTTCACAGTATGTGCTATGCTACACAATATGATCCTGCAGAAACAGTTGAAGCAGGATCAGCAAAGGGAAGGTACACAGGCCCCCACCAGTGCCTAGGTCACCACAGCCATAGTCACAGGAGGACTCAGAAGAGGAACCCTTAATAATGTCCCTGTAGGCAGATGTAGGCATGACCAGTATGCCCTGGCTTTGTCGAAGAGACAATGCATAGCACATTCACTGACAACCTAGGGCCCATGGGACTGACACCTTACTCCTACTCACATACATATATTAAAATTGATGCCGGCCAACCCACACAACCTGTACCTATCCCTGTATTTGGCTGTGTACTGCTTGCATCAGACAGAGTCAGCTCTGACTTACACTTCTGTCACCTGCCGCATTCACAAGGTGAGTCCCTAACCTACACACTATTTGTAAGGATTGCTATAATATGGTATTGTATGTATGGATCTGCTGCAATTATGCAAGGAGATATAGTGGGCTATTTGGACACAAGTAACATCCACATTGGACTACAGGTACCTCTTCCACTAGTATGTGTTCCTTAATATTCACTAGGCCTCATGGTTGGAATATGCACTACATCAGTCAAGGGAAATGTTAAACAGTGGGGTCACATGATATATGGACTACTGTGTATCTCAGCAGAACATGTGGTGTTGTTCCGCCACACCCAATACAGCAGTTTTCTCATATAGCTGGTTTAACAGTAAGTCATCAATGGTGTATCAGCAGTCCAGGCAATCTCAGGGCAGTAACATAGAAATTGATCACACATTGTATGTCTCACTTAACACAGCAATAACAACTTACATATGTATGCTGTTGATTTTCTGATGAATGACTTACCTTTGGCTGGCATCTTGTGTGGCTCACTGGACTAGGGAAGTTAGCATGGGTGATGCTGTTGATGGTTTAAATCTGGAAGTATCCATATCTTTTGCATGTGAGGTATTATGATGGTGTTTTCACAGACTGTCAGTCTGTGTCTGGTGTAACATTATGAACCTCAGTCACATAATAATTAAATCAGACAGCTGGAGAATGCTATGGACATTTTGAGTGAAGTGCAATACTGCAGAAATGGGGACAGATGTCAGTGTCTGTAACACACAAAATCCCGGACTGGAGTGCAGGTAGGTGTAGGCTGGAGTCACTTTATAAGTACTGACAGTCCCACTAGGAATGCCCATACACATAGTTAAACTGAGTGCAATCCTGTTGCCCCTTGAACAAAATGATCTGTTATGTATAGATATGTCTATACATACATACATATATGTATATATATATATCTGTCTATCACTATCTCTGTCTCACATACATAGTATATATATATATATATCTATGTTTTCAAATAGATATATACCTATATATATATATATATATATATATATATATATATATATATATATAAACTATATAAATAGGTATATACCTATGTGTGTGCATGTGCATGTGTGTGTGTGTGTGTGTGTGTGTGTGTGTGTGTGTGTGTGTATCCCCCTACCAAACAACTAAGAATCCCTCATTGGCTAAGAAACTGCAATGGTTATGCACTTTTTGGACCTGTAAGTAGCTGTCAGGTTCCTTCTACAAGGCCTGATGATGTCATCCAGTTTAGGACTACCAGCTGCAGTTGTAGCATCATACTTAAGCAGTGGCACATGCAATACATATTGGGATCTATAGTGTGTAAGACTAAACAGGTAGAGGTTCTAACCTCAGTCCATGCCTCTTGGTGTGTGTGTGTGTGTGTGTGTGTGTGTGTGTGTGTGTGTGTGTGTGTGTGTGTGTGTGTGTGTGTGTGTGTGCATGTCCATATGACATAATTATGATCACCTCAATATCTAAGAAAGAAGTAGAGTTTTGCAGACGTATTTGTAGCAGGTGATGTGGCCCAACAAAAACCTGACCACAACTTGGCCTGCTGATGTCATCAAGCATAAGATGTCCTAAGCCAGTAGTACTATCAGACATGAGGTGTATTGCATGCATCACATACTGTGATCTGTAGTGTGTACCATTATATAGGCAAGTGTTCTAATCTACATTCATCCCACTTGCACTATGTGTGTACCATGTCCTGTAAGTTGTAATTGGAATTGATGTTATCCTCAATGTAGCCATGTTTGTGTGTGTGGCTTTTAGAGCATTTTACATCAGCTTATGCCACTATATGAAGTTTGAACTTCACTAGCATAATGGCCATACAGCCATCGCAATCATAGTCAACTGTATACCCTTATTTACATGATTAGCACATATTGCCCCAGTCCAAGAGGGACAAAGGCAGAAGCCATGTGTGTGAAATGATGGTCACCCAGCCAATCATACAGATGGCATGTGCTGGGGTGCACAGAGGTGCTTTGCTTGCCATTAGCCAGGGTTCTGTTTTAAAGGTGCGATAAAGTCTGCTAGACAAATCTCTCCCAGCAACATCTGTTACTAATGTCACATACTAGGTTAATGTCCTTAGAGTGATAATCCATCTACTATGCCACCTACAGATAAGCAGAATTTACAGCCAAGCAGGGTCACATATTGTCCTATATGCAAGACAGTGATCACCTTTGAGTAGTCTATATGCCACAGGCTACAATGACACTAATTTTAGATGATTCCCATTGAACACATGCTGAAGACATTAAGTTCTCTTGTGAGGGACCATACTGTTGTGTACAAGTGCCAGTACTGCTTGGAAAGGTCCATTACCAAATGGCCATTACACTCAGATATTGACATGCTGAGGGAAGAGTACATGGAAGTTATGAGTATGTCAATTATGGGTGATTGTACCCTCAGGTATTACATATGATTCCCATCATAACACTGGGGAGACATCAGGCTCTTGGGCACATTAGGTGTAAACCTGTGTGGCCAGGTCTGTGTGCCCAGTTCTTTCACTCCTGAGTATGTACATCACATGTTGCGACTGATGTGCTACTTACCAGGTATATAGGTGTTAGCGATGGAAATGATACTATGTATATATATTTACATGGAGTTTATGGCTATTACTATGTCAACAGGCATTTGTTTATCAATACCCTCTTGTAGGATATTGACATAACTCACAGACTCCATGACTGCTCGCAGTTTGCAGGCATCAGCCAACATTATTAGCCACAGATATTCAATATTTGCTTGTATTGTGGTTAAATGTATTCCAAGCAGTAGAGCACCCAGGACTGAGACCTGTTGAACACCACTGCTTACAGATCAGATATTGGAGGTGGAAGTCTCTATGTTGAGTACGTGTGTCATCAGTGGGCCAGTTAGTGATCCCTATAATAATAGTACTGTGGAAGCCTAAGTTGGTTCTTTGTAAATGATGCCTGAGTTGGGCATATAGTCAGATGGCTTGGCTCAGTTCAAGTGGTTGTATACCCTGATGTCCCCTCATGCAGGTTCTTGATGACTGCTTCAGAAATATCCACCTTATCACCTCATTTAACAGTCACGATCCCCCTATCAGACATCCAAACTGTATACAGTCAGCTGTGTGTAGATCACATATATATGTGCTAATCAGCTCCATTATGATTGTCACTACAGCCATACAGATATGGATACTCAGCCAAAGCGGTCCATAGTTCTGGTGGTCAGTGCATGCACCACCCCTGTGCAAGGGTATGGCAGTTGCCATTGTCCAGTCAGCTGAGGTGAAGCCATTGGTTTCAGTATGATTGAAAGGTATTCCCAATAGTGTTAGTAATCCTTGTCAGATCCCATGTAGGATGCAGACTGGAATGTCAGCATGTTAAATAGATGCTGTGTATCTTCCATAGAGAGTCCATTTAAGACCTCCTCTGCACATATGTAAGTTATAGAGAGGTTGTAGGAATGTCATGTGTCACATGTGGTGGGGACAGGGTAGTGAAGTTTATACAGAACCTGTAGGACTACAGGTTAGCTATGAATACAGACCCATTATATGTGGCATCATTATGTATGAGTTCACCAACAATCTGGGCCTGTCCTTTGAGATTACACATGTAACTACATTGTACATTGTGGTTCTGCTTTGTGTGGGTGGCTAATTTTGTCACTTAATGTGTCTACAAAACATCATAACTACAATATTTGCTTGTTTTAGCTGAGCAGATTGTGCCTCCATTTTAGGGGGAGCACCCTCACCCCATCTGTCACACAGCAATGTCCACCTCTTCCTGTACAGCCTGATAATGGCAGTTGTCCACCAGGCAGGATTGCTGTGCCTGTGTTCCTCATGTCAGGTAAGGCTGAGTTCATCCCTTTGTAATGCTGCTGGCATAATGCATGGGTGTAGAGCTCTGCATACCTGCCTGTCCCATCAGAGGGGGGAGGTGCATTCAAGCTATCTAAACCATCCCACAGGGGGCAATAAATGGCTCTGTTGAAATATATGTCTGCATTGTCTGCAGGGGGGGGGACTAGTGCTGATAGTTTTAATGGCACTGATCTGTGGTCAGATCCCATCATGGAGGACCTCACATTGGGAGGGCAGCATTGTCCACCCATATCAGTAAACACATGCTGCAGTACATTGGTTCCCCTCAGGGGATGTCATGGCACTGCTCGAGGGCATTGTAGTTAAGGACATGGAATAACCATTGGGCAAGTAAGCTGCAGCAAGACTAAGCAACATAGTTGGTGGTTACTAAATTCCACCCCACACCATGCTGTAATGATATATTTTGATAGACACATGTACATACAAATACACAGAATGGGTATCTGGATTCATGGAGTTGCTCCTGTAGCCACTTATTGCGTGATTATGTGCCCTTCCAGAACTGGATGGCACGTGCAGTTTCTCTGGGAAATCACTGCAGTGTCTCTGGGAAATCTGGAAGTGGATCTGTCCTTAATCAGTATGTATACACCACCTGCATTACCTAGAATACTGTCATTTTGAGGTGTGAAGATGTGGATGGATGTGTAGTCTGGTATGATTGTGTTGCTGTCCACAGCCTTGAATCACATGTCCTTGACTGAACACATGTCTGCATAATCCAGTGTGGGGACACATTTCACAGAGTGGGGTTCAGTGTTGCCATACCCACTGTGTAGCAGCATAACCATGATGTTGTATAACGATGATGTTCTCATTGCCAACTTTTCCTGAACAGTGCATCTAAGATGTATTGTGTGGGTATCAGTAGCCTTGGCTTGTACTCCAAATCTCAGGGGTGAGAAATAAAGACCAACCACTGGTGAAGCACTGGTGTCTTTAAAGCAAGGCATCACAGGCAGACATGTAGTAGATTCCCTGCCAATGATACCACATGGAAGGCAATTATTGACTTTCAATTTCCATGTGTATGGAGCTATCATCCTAGGTGAGGGTCAACTGCAGCTCTAAGCTATGCGTATAGCCTACAGAGACACAGACTGGCTAAGAAAATGCATGTGTCTGCATACAAGCGGTTAACATATGTCCATAGTCATGCACTCCTACAGCAACTCTTATGTCAGCATTATGTGAACTGATATGCATTGATTTGCAGCAATGTGTGGCAAGGCCTATTGTGTCAACCCACAGACAGCTATCTGTGATCTTTCCCATATGTAGCCACTTGACACAGACATCAATGTGCCTCATGGTGTAATCACCTCTGACTAAGAGGTGTGATTTTGTGTTTTGCCTTTGGTGTTTGACAGGTGAGAGAGTGGTGCATGCAGTAGTATGTGTATTGCGCACTCCAGAGGCAAGAATTTCTGAGTTGTTTGTTTGCCAATGTGTCTGGTAAGGAGCTGGTGGTGCAGGATATGAGCTGTACATGTTGGCATAATTGCCATTGCCATATGTAATAACTGCTGTTGGAGGCACCATGGTAGCAAGGTTTAAAATGCAGTCACATCTGTGACATGTTGCATCTGTGTGTCATAGGAGTAGAAGGGTGGGGACAGTCCCAACATGTCAGCAGCAGGTCCTGCAAAGGTAGGGTAATGCTGCCACATCTTTGGGGTTGACAGCCTGATATACAGTGTTTGTCGGCACAGTTTGCATTGAAGATGTGGATGCTCATGCATGCATAGAAGACTGGTTCAACTTTGCTGACATTACATTGGCCTCACAAGTGTACGATGCCTGTCAAGCAAATAGACAGCACACTGGTTATTGTGTGACATGATGTGGGAACACAGGCGTGTTTTGGGTACATAGCTGTACAGTATGACATGCCTAGGATATATGGCAGTTGGACACACATTGGCCAAAGGTGGCCATTCTGCTGCACCAGGCGTCAAAGCCATGTCATGCAGATATCCACCAGTAATCTGTTGAAGGGCAGCATGAATGGCTAGTTGCGAAGTTGTCACCAATGATGGCTCACTGCCATTGTGCTGATTGTTACAGCAAGACTTGACATCTATGTCACTGGACATTTTACATTATATTGTGGCACTACAGCAGAGCTACTAATCCCCCACTTGTCAGTTCCCTACTGACATACCACCAACTCTGGAACAGATGGCATGTTAACACACGCAAAAGCCAACTGAGTGCCCAGGTTGCTAATCAAGGAGTCTACCAGGAAAAGAGTATTTGAAGCCTAAAGAGCCTTTTATGATGAGGGACAGCTATGTGGATGAACAAAGAGGCTGTGTCCTGCTTATCATCATGGGCTTCATAGTAACGTTTTGCGTGTGAGGACAGAAAACATATCAGAGCATGGAGTCCTGTGTGAGAGTGGTGTTGGTGAGACCAGCAGTAGTAATTGCCAGCCAACAGCAATTCTATGGATTTCCATGCTTAACACAGTCTTCAAAAGGTAATTGTGTCCTTCCGGTATGCACCGCTTAGGTAGTATCTAACTGCAGAAGACCTGTATAAAACACCAACCTTACCTTTACAGGGTATACATATTACAGTTCCCTAACATGTTTGTCTGAACCTTGAACAGCCACCTTGGATGACTTTCTTCTTGGAACATGCTAGAAGCAACTGCATTGCATAGTTGCACAAAGGACAACTAGCATGTAGTGCCAAGCAGTATACCCAGATCTCTGATTCATGTGCCACGAAATGCCATGAAAGGAGTTAGCATGGATAAAAGCAGTAACACCGTTGTACACCTACTGACACTGGACTACTCACTGTTTGTTATGCTCAAGGCCAAATCATGCCTACAGACTCTAACTCTGTCTTTCTAGTTGCCTGCCTCTTATGTTAATTTGAGCATATATTTCATTTCCTCTCTGCTTTCACTGGCTTGTGTGAGTAAGCACAAAGTTATCATTTTGTGAAATCACTCCCCTTCAACTATTTAAAATTATTGGCCATCCTACTATATTCCATAGTACCCGAATACAAAAGTGATCACCCCCTTTCAATCTATCTTGCTGTTTTAAAAATAGTGACTCCCCACTAAAACTTAACTTTTTAGACAGGTAAAACTTAAGTTACCTACTTTTACATCTAACTTCTCTAGTGCACACTGCAGTGTTTAGGATAAACATTTTTTTTCAATCTTATCTTTAAGCATACCTGTGACTAGCACTAGCTCTAATAACTGCTAGAAAGCACTAGGAAGCCTTAAACTGACTGTGTGTCAGTACTTACAAAACCTTAAGCCTGAGGTATGTAATCTGTGAGGACTACAGGGAACACACAAAACAATGGTTCCAAGCAATGTGGACATACACCGTACTGTGCTGTTTAGGCCTACAGCTTCAGGTAGTACTACTGTTCATACAGGAGTTGGATTCATCAGCAGTACCAATCAATAGGCATACATGTACTGCTTTAGCCTCCAGTGACACACCCCAGTCAACACCAAGGGACTACGTCAGACGGTATGCCATACTGCTTTTTCTGCCTAGCAATAGCATACACATATTTTGCTGGCATCAAAGCTAGGACACAAAATACCATGTCAGAAACAGTTTCCCACTAGGCTATCCCACATATACACAACTCTGACACATTCACCAACACATTGACCATTACACTCAGTCAACCTCACATAGCATGTATTGCAACAAGTACATATGGGTGTGTATATGTTCATAGGTAGGTACTAGGCTATTGGCCCTAGGGCCTATATAAGCCTAGCCAAATGGTAACCTGGCCTTTGCCACCTAAGGAAATTAATTTCCTTTGCCCCATGTCAAGCAGAGCCACAGAGGTGATCCCCGGGGTGTATTACCTATCTCCCATCCAATCATCAAGATTATTCATGAAGAGTGCTACTGAGGAGCTTTGTTTGCTATAGATAGGTAGTTTGCTCCAGAGTATGGGAAGTCTCTGAGATAGGAATCTATCCCTCCAGCATGTTCTTTTTATTGTGGTGACAAGGTTTAGGTCTTTAGAGCGTGTAGCTCAGAGATTGGGATTTCTTTACGTGGAGCATGTCCAACAGCTCTGGGTGTGACATAGTTTTATATGTTAGGCAGAGATCACCTATGGGTAGGTGATATGTGACAGAGTAAAGCTGGCATTTTGTGAGACGGTCTGCACAGGGCATCTGTTTGAGGCCAGTAATCCTCTTTGTGAGGCATGTCTGTGGCCTTTCCAGTTGTTGTAGATGTCTTGTGAGGTACATACCAAAAGGGGCATTGTAGACTATAATGGGTCTAATGAGTGATAAGTAAAGGGGAACGATGACCTCTTTTTCCCTGGATGAGAAGCCTTTTGTGATGAGATGTGCCACATAGAAAGGTTTCTTGACTAGTGTGGCACTGTGATCATCAAAGGGGAGACTACTGTCCACCTGTGTCCCAAGGTCTCTTATCACACTTTCGGTGTTAAGTAGACTACCACCTATGTGGTAGTTCATGGGTACAGAGATTTTACCAAAAGAGATGACAATGCAATTTGACACCAGGCATCTGTCTCACTGTATATGACTCTCTCTCTCTCGTTCTCTCTCTCTCTATATATATATATATATATATATATATATACAGATATAGAAATAGATATATATATATATATATATATACATACATATACACATCCATTGGTGTACATATACATATACATATAGGCACATATACAGTCCACCTTTCATGGTGGGAATATCAATTATGCAAAGGATGTGAGGTATACAGTAATGTAATGATATTGCACAGTCTTGTGAGAAATGCATTGAAGGTGTTTTCAGCCCATGTAGCTTTAGCAGGCCTCACTGGCTGCAACATTGTAAACTTAACAAATCACACCTACAGTGTTTAACCACCACATGTCATATACTAGCACTGTATGCTGTCTTGTTTGCCACACACTACAACCTGCATATAAATATGCACATAACAACCTTCACCAACATATATATTTCCACCCTTCACATACAGTTGCTGTATGTCCCTTGCTCTATGCACATGTACAGATGTTAATATATCTGACACATATATATCTCTCCGTATGTGTGTGCCATACACACACAAGGTCCACACTGTTGTAAGTCCCTGGACCTCACGGCTGACATGTTGTACCTTGCTGCAACATGAATAGTTGTCACATGTGAGCACACAGTAATATTAGAGGGTGTGTATATAGCTACAAATGCTAGATTAGCATACTAGCCTGGTACAACAGTTGACAATGCTAAGCTACACATTAATATGACTATCATGCATGTGTTACTCTGTCACATCCATGTTTATATAGCTGTTTGCGCTACTCCCCCAAACAGCCATTGTCCACAGTACTGTACAGAACACAGATAACATGGATCAGATGTTTGACATTTAATGCTGAGCTACATATGTCACAGTTATGTCCCCCTGCACAAAGCTACAGACTGATTTGTCCATGGCAGTAGTTATGCTGGACATCTGTGCATAGATACGTACCGCTGCCACATATGGATGTTTCACAGTATGTAGAGTACTCTTCAAAAACATCTACTTCATGCCCGTAAATACATATCTGTTACATACCTTTCCTTTGTATGTGTTGGTATTATTAATTTCCATGTTCCTTTTGCTTTTGAGATTGCTTTTGCTGTTAATGTCTCACTCTCTCCTCTCTCTCTCTCTCTCTCTCTGTCTGTCTGCCGTCTGTCTGTCTGTCTGTCTCTCTCTCTCTCAGTGTCTGCAATGGAGTGATTGCGTGTGTGGGCAGCAAGTACAGCCTGCTTTTATAGGTATCTGCACATGTGCATGTGATGGCCTCTGCACCAATTGGTGGCCACCATTTGGTAACTGCATGCAGCCTGCTGTGTGGTAATTGCAGTACTCACTGTCATAGCAACCCAATGCTATAAATTGCTAAGTCAGGTAGGCGTAGACCTTTCAGCTTTCCAAAATGGGGCTCATACTTGTTTACTGTGGACACCATTGTTTAAGTCAGAAGGTTGCTATAGTTCTTATATCTGAAGCTAGGGGTGTAGCCAGTGATTTAAATGTTGTACTCAGACCTGAATGTTGCCACTTCCAGTACACACTTGTCAGTGTAGAATTGTACTCACCCCTGCAAATGCTAACACAAGATACATGGGAGTATGTAGTTTCTTTTCTACTTATACAATTTACTGCCATACAAAAGTATTTATTGAGATGTATTCTTTTGGCACATTAACTGTTTGTGAACTGCTATACTGTGAATATTAATGTGCTCACTTCTGGACAGTTTGTGATTTTTAGTGTTGACATTAGCACAAGCTGCTCATGAAAACTGGACAGTTCCAGTACTGAGTATGCCTACCTACATCCTTGGTAGACCCTGAACACAATGGTATATTGTACATTTGGGTACGGATGCAGACGTACAGAGAGCATTATGTATTATTGTGTAAATGTTATCTTGCTGGACGTAAAGGGTTGCTGTGTACCTGTTAGTTTATCAAGGCAAGTAGTCTGTCTGCATAGCTCCCAACTGTGGACCTATCCAGATGACAGCCAGATGTTAGCCTGTTATTCTTTGTCTGTGCAATGCACAGGTCTTTTCAGCACTGGTACAATGGCATTGTTACAGTCAGTTTCTACCAGTACATGGCTACATCCTTTGGTATTTCAGTGTTGTACTCCTACATAAGGGTATGCTTGTGGAACTCCTTCCGAAGCTATTTGCACAGTGTGTAACAGCAGAAAAGCTGATATGCCTGTGTGTTTCTGCCTCTGCCAGGCCTTTGAAACACTCAGGTACATATTTGAACAGAGTCAGGAAAAGGTAGGAAAAAGTGAGGTACACCTTCAAAATAATAGAGACAGTAAGGGGAGACTTCGACAGAACCAGTACATATGGATTACTACACCTTTCCTGAAGTACAAGCGGTGTCTAACTCTTATTATTGTCATTATTCATTAAGTGTAATACCCCACCTTTCTGCCTAACATCACTACTTTTCAGAGGGATTCAGAGGGGCACAGCTAACATATGTTTCAAAATCAGGGACATCCCTGAAAAGTAGTCACAGTTAGGATGTATGTCCTCTGGCCTAATCAGATATGCCACTGTTTGTCCTGCTATGATACTGTGTGTGGGTTGTAAAGTGCTGCTGTAACATTATTTCCTGCTAGAATGGCTGGTTCTCTTATCACAGTCATGTAATGCAATTCCACAACAACTGCTGGTAAAGTTCCACAGAACAAGTTTTGTGTGATGGCATTCCTATTTTTCCTTTTCATTCACTCATTCTGATGCATGATATATTTATTTCAGCACCAGCTTGTCATATGTCTACCATGGCTTAGTGGTACTTCATGCAGTCTTGTGTGTCCATGGTCCGGAGTTCAATACTGACAGAGGTGTTTTATTTTGCTGCTGAACAGAACAAGGGCCCTGACATACAGAGTGACTAAGGCACTTTTAAGCAGTTGTAAGTGGGTTTGCTTGGGTTTGCACAATGCAAGAGTACAACAACATATCAAAAAAAATGACACAGACACACTCCAGGAATTATACCTTTAATAAAGACTTATAACACTTTTCTAGAGGCTCTCTCATTTATTTTATATAACAGTACATGCAGAATAATTATTAGAGAATTATTATACCTTTATTTATTGTGTTAAAATACTTTTTTTCAGGCTCTCTCATTTATTTTACATAACAGTACAAGCTGGATAATTACTAACCTGCCTGGTGGCACAGCCTTAGCAGCCTATCTGCATAGGCTTGCTGAATCACAGCATGGACACCTGCAGCTGTGAAGTCAATGAAGTGATATTGAGACATACCTATTCATAGTATAGATTAGAATAGCAATTCTTACATACTTAATTCCATGACTACTTATTCAGTAGTGGGGCATTTTCCATCTCACGGGCCTCCTGGATCCACTGGTCCAGTTGACCCACCTTGCATCTCTTCAGGTCTGCGTGGTGGTGTCTAACATGCTCACCTGTCCAAGAGACACCTGTGGCACTGGTGAGTTCATGAGCTAGATGGTCCCAGGCTTCCGCTTTGCATTGGGTGCCCTGGTACTGGCCCCGCAGGAGTCTATCCTCATGATTATGGACAAGGAGCCAAACCATTACTTTTGACTCCTTGATGCCCCAATGTTGCACTCGAAAATGTGACCCCTCTCCAGCACTGGCCATTGCTGCCTGCAGATGGGAGCTACAACCAGTTATGGCAAGTATTCCCGCCTATGGAGCTTAAATATGCATCATTTCCCGCACTTATTTGTGATTGGCCAGTTTTGAAAAAAAACTCAGCTGAACGCACACCTGCTTAACAATGGGTAAACTTCCATTGATATGTATGTGTGCATTGAAAGTGCATGCTTATGAAAAGCTGTTATGGCTTAGTGGTTCAGTACTGTGATTATGGTGCAAAGTATTCCAGGTTCGAGGCCTGTCATTTCTTTTTATTTTACTACTGGCCAGACCGGCTAGGAGGTGTGGCTGTGTTTAACCAACTTTGCTAAACTTTGCCCAGTGTTGCTCTGTGTTGCTCTATGGTGCTCTACATTGCCAGATGTTGCCCAAAGTTGTGCTAGTTAGCACATTGCGCAGCTACGTGCAAAGCTATTGCACTAGTTAAAGCAGTGCTAAGCTATGAGCAATTATACTTAAATATGCTTAATACTGGTAAACTTTGCTTAGCAGTCCTTCACATTGCTTAAGACATGCTACTTATGCATTCATCGGTATGCATAACCATTTCACCTTCTTATATATATATATATATATATATATATATATATATATATATATATATATATATATATATATAAAATTCGTTCACTACTACATAGGCCATTTCAATGCTTTTTACTAAAATTTAAATGATAAATGTCAGGAATTATTTTTATATACAGATTTCCAACAGAAAATAGAAAGGGTGGGACTTGAACCGAGAATGTCTCTTCTTTGTGCGAAGGCTCTATCACTACGCTATTGCGAATTTGCTTAATTTGCATATAAGTTTCTTATTATCCTCTTCGATGTCTAAACTGTTAATTGTAGCTAAGCAATGGGCAAACCCGTGCAAACACGCGCAAATACGGCAGCTATATCAAGAAGAATAAAAAAAAAGTTTTACATTTTATAATTGTACAGGGGTTTAGAATGTGGGGGAGTGTAGTGTTGGGTATGTACACACTTGAGCGGACTCGCTCATGTTAGTTGACATTTCACTTGCAGGGGCATGGGTTTTGGACTGCTCGGCAGTCTGACATGCCCCCTGCACTCTTGCATGCTCCGTGTTAGCCTTAGAGTTGAGGCAGCGCACCCTCATTAATATGCATGACATGCTGCCATCTTACTGTTAGACTGGCGTTTCCGTGTAAGACTAATTTAGTCTTATATGGAGGATTCATGAATCCTGGGGTATATATACTAACCCACTGTTATCACAGTTCCCTTTTTTCAAGTAAATCTTTCTCTGGAGTTCACGTACCATTAATTCCTTACCTGTGTAAATATAGGGACAATACTTGCAGAAACCACAACTAGTTGTACCTCCTTGGGTGGGTTGTTGGTGGATGGTATGTTCAAACAAAATTTTCAAGTTATGTCCCACCTTAGTTGTAAATATTGTTTTTTCTCCCAGATTGTTACTTAACTCTTGGTTGCATTGCAATATTAACCAGTTGTGAGTCAAAATAACTTTGACTTTACCATCAAAAGTTCTAAACTGTGTAACCATAGTGTTGGTATATTCTTGTTTTTTATTATTGTTAGGTCTCTCCACCCTATTTGTGGTTGTATCTTGACCTAAAAGTGGAACAAACTTGTTCCCTCACCCCCTCAGAATTTTGTCAGCCAAATTGTAAACCATTTTTGGGGAGTACCCTCTGGCCAGAAACATAGAACTCAAATCTCCTAGTTCTAATTTAAAATCTGTAATAGTGGAGCACATTCTTGGTCCTTGAATCATCTGGCCTCCAACTAGGTTTCTTTTGATGTGATATGGGTGGTTACTTTCAGGATACATGACTAGAGGGGACTCACACATGTCAGGGGTACATAACTGGCACAGCAGGGTTACCCCGACTTGCTGTTATGTAAGTGTGCTACTGGCATACATTAACTGGTTTCCTATCTGTGTCCAGGATTATTTGCAGCCGTGACCACTAGCCATGACAGTGTGCCACTTGTGAGACATGTATCAGGAACATATCTCTCAAAATCTTAGAGCATGACATCTGGACAAAGTCATACATGAGAGTGGGACAAAGGGCCATAAACATAGACATTTTATAGATATTATTCTTACAAACTTAGAAGGTTGATAGCATAACAGGTTTTGCATGTGCATAGATTGTTTGAAGGATATGACATTTGACACTTATATGTCTATCATTATTTTCTAACTTCAGTCTATAATGATTTGCCACTGATTTGCCATGACACCACTACTTTACGTAAAACAAACCAAAACTCTGTGACAAATATCTGAACATTCAGTGAATATCTGTACAGTTGAGAGGTATGATTTGGGAAGAGTGCATATTGTATATACCTATCCTGCTGTCATTTGCAGGCATGTGGTGTAACAATTGAACAGTTGTACACAGTTTATTAGTATACCCTTCATGCAGCTATTAGCAACACTTACATTTTCTTACCTGTAAAACCTTTGGGGAAAATTTATGTTAACACTACCTGACTGTTTTTACATTTATTCCTGATTCCTTGTATGTAGATTTGCATACATTTTAGTACCACTCCCTGGATTCAAACCATGCCTGGGTGTGCAAAATTAGCAACTAAGCTATTTCTCATCACAAGGAGCTACTAGAGAACTTCCCTTTCTTGCTTCCCTGGTTTCTGCCTAATAGTCCCTTGGTTAGGCAGTCTGAACTTGAAATCCTGTGATTCATGCATGACAGATAATTATTGTACTGTGCATTAATCCTTTGGATTACTACAATATGGAAAGCAAAGGTTAACACAAAGCAATGCTTCATGGAACACACTTTTGTACTTTACACATTACTATTCAGGGTTCAGAGATTAGTGCAGTATATATGTCTACAACAACTTACCAGAATAATCACAACAGTTTTTTGGAATCAATATTAGTCAGTCAAACATTTATATGTATTCAGTTCACACAGTAAGAGTATACCTGCTAGCAGTATTCAATATAATTCTTCTTAGCTATTTGGACTATATACTTCAAAATAGAGTTGTACTCACTAGCCTGTCGGTGCAGCCTCAGCTGTCTGTCACTGTGGGCTTCAATGTTCATAGCCCTCTCTGCTGCAGCTGTAGGGGAGAAAAACACACATTATACATATCTGTCTATCACATTGCCAGGCTAGTATTTGCTACAAACTAATTGATGGTGATACTTAAAGACTACTGGAGCATTCTGGTCCCATCCATCTTGGATCTACTGATACAAGAGATCCCTCTTCCTCCGCTTTAGGTCAGCATAGTGGTGCCGAACCTGTTCACCAGTCTGGGTGATGCCAGTAGCACTGGTGAGGTCACGTGTGAGATGGTCCCAGATCTCCACTTTGTATTGGGAGCCCTGGTACTGGCCATGCAGCAATCGCTCTTCATGTTTTTTTACTAGAAGTTCAGCCATGACCCTGGACTCCTGAATGCTCCAGCTTTGCATCCAGAAGTGCACTCCTTCTCCAATGCCAACCATTGTATCTGCAGTAGTGGACTATAACAGATTATGGCAGTATTCCTACCTGTGCCATTTAAATAGTGTGATTTTGCCATCCTTTGCTGTCATTGGACCATTTTGAAAAGATTAAGCTCTGCTAAACAGTACACAAATCTGCTGAACCGGTTTTAACACTGATTAAAGGGGTAGTTTTTCTGCAGTGCTTAACTGTGCTCAGATCCACTTAGCTGAGCTACCTGCTGCTTAGCAATCACATCTTAGCAATGGTTATTCTTGCTAAGCATAGCTGAACCTTGCTAACCATAGCTCACTTTTAATTTTTTAATATATCAGAGGGCTGCTTTAATTTATTAAGTGTATATCATATACTTTGCATGACATCCCTCTATGTGCTTTCCTTACATTGGCAAGGGGTGTGAGTATACTGTATGGGGCACTTGTATGTACATGGGTAGTTTCACTTGTTATATGCACTCATACTTACATTGTACACTGGCTACACTACCCTGGTTGTCAAAAAACAGTTGCTACATAATTTAAGTTTACAAAAATAATTTTAACACTACATTCTCATAGAAAAATAAGTCACCTCTCTTGGTACTCGAACCATGAACACATACACCTAAAGCTGGAACTCTAACCACTATACTCTCTCAGCTTGGGAATTTCACCTGTATATTTGTATTTATCTCCTATGGGATGTTTAAGCTATGGTAAACAGAGGTCTGTAACACGCACACCTGCTTAACTACTCTGAAACATTCTTTAGCCTAGAAAAAAATATATAATATTATTATTATATTATTATTTTATAAAAGTGTGTCTTGTGGTGTTCTGACAAGTCATTGAGGACTGCAATTGGGAAATAACGGCATTCAATTAGCTTTCAGGCTTCTATCCTTCAGGGACTCCTGCTAATACATATCCTGTTTTCTATCAACTTTTTAAGTGTGTGGGCAATTTTTCAGAGGTGTTTCTATTTTATTGGTATCCCCCCATAATTTGTGCCTTTTGGACTGCTGTCAGGGAATATTGTCATACATTTGTTTTCAGACCTCTATCCTTCAGTAATTCATGCTAATGTGTGACCTGTTTTCTATCAACTTTCTAAGTTGTGGGGTAATATGTATGTTGTGTCTCTTTTGAGGGATTTATTTCCCATTATTTGTGCATTTGCACACATTTCCTGCTTTAGCAGGCTGCAGCAGTGTCATACAGCACATTTACAATTAGGAGGTGTGTCACACAACCTGTCACGTACCCACAGCATTGCTTTCCTGATGCCGTGTCTATTTCAGTGTCCGCAGACACTGAAATAGTCATTTATTTCATTTCAGTGTTCGCAGATACTGAAATACTGGCATAATATTAGAGTAATTCTCTAATATTATGCCAGATCCTATTAGAAAGTGCCATACAGCACTTTCTGAGTGCAGGGGGCATGTTCAATGTCTGTAAACTACTTGAACATGCCCCCTGCACTCCCTCATGGTTTGTGTCATTATAAGTTGAACAGCAGTGCGCCTTCATGAATATGCAAGGCGTGCTGCTGTGCTATATGAATACGAACCACTCAGTGCAAGAATAGTGCTATTCTTACACAGATTTTATTGAATCCCAGAGCTAATCTTTTCAATAAGTGGGATTTTTTACATCCACCTACTCAAACAAATGGGCCCTCAGTTTAACTAGTCATTTGAGGGGTAGATGTTGCATTTGATGGTGTAATACAGCTGGAAGAAATTACATGCAAGATATTATGATACTGTTTGAAAACAACATATCTGCCCTTTGGGAGTGCTTGGTACTATTAAAATAAATGTGTATTGAATGTGAGGTATTATGAATAGACAAAGTATTTTCAGGACATGTGCTTCATGCATCTGGACTTAAGTGACTCAGTCCCAAAACACTGGCACCAAAATGTTTACCTGTAGCTGTCAAAGGGGTTGAACAATATACATACATGTATTCCTATGTCAGGCACATCCACTGACTTGCCCTTTTTAAAAATAAAATACAAGCACCACATTGAATTATATCAAATAAATGCACTGTTAAAATACCACTATTAATGACCTTCCATAGGTATTATGATATATGTGGAAGGTAGACATTTAAAGAACAAACTTCAGAGACATAAGAGAGAAGTTTAGCATGGCATAACATCAGAGTGATCAGGAATGATCCTCAATTTTAACAGGGATAAAATCTGCATAGTATGCACAGAGAATGTAACAGAGTGCAGAAAAATAGCACACCAACAGTTCTGATACCTACCCAGCAGTAGAATACTGTGAAGGGCCTTTACATGCCATCTTCATGTGATTGCATTTTTGAGGGATATAGGTCTAGTAAGACCTCAGCAAACACATATGCCCATGCATATCTCATATTGATGTGAGTATGCACACATGCATAAATACATCAAAGCTGCATAGATGTTACCACACCAGTGCCATACTCTTTAAGGTTGTGTGGACATAAGTCAGGTAGGAGTATAAAAGTTCTCAAATACTGTTTTCATTTAAATTTCAGACAATAATGTCACAATGTGATAAACACTGATAAGTCAAATTCTCCCAGGCAAAGAACAAAATCATGCTATAGACTTTACATCTCCACAGTTGACAAATGATCATGTATGACAAATATGATTAGTCCTTCCATGACAGTGGCAGGTGGGGTGTCATTAATGATATCAGTGCTTTTGTTGGCTGTAAAGGAGCATATTGCCAAGAGAAACATTATTTCACTATCATAAGTGCTGCAAAAGTTTTGGCAACACAGCTAGCACAGTAGAACAGGACAACACCGTCACTGACTAAACTACCATTAACACAGATATAAGAGTTCCTGGGTGTACCCACTTCCAAGATCTATGGTAGAGTCCAGGATAATAGTGAAGAGGTGAACAGGACAATGAGAATGTCTGTTGATGATACTCTGGGAAGGTATGTCTTAACTTGGACAAGTATCTGCCACAGTAGACAAACGTCTGGTGTAGTACAACTTACAATCATGACAAATTCTTTGCTGCTAAAACATCCATGCTTAAAGTGCAGCTGGCACTGCTTCATTGTATGTCATCTACTTTCTCCTTTCATAATATTAAACAGTAGTATTTCAGTCAGTGGTCTTTAACTATTGGTGAAGGGTGTTACTTCATTTTGGGTGATTTCTTTACAAGTATCTACAGGTGCTGCATCATCAGGGTCTTTTTCCATGCATATACAGCTGTTTTATGTTGGGAACTGGTCTGCTCTCAGGATGATGGAAGCCAAATCCCAGCATGATCAAGGGTCATGGTGTTATTGTTGGATAGCAGCAATGTAATGTTCACATCCCCACACAATTACACATGCATAGTTCTGTGCCTGCACAACTTACCCCACAAACCCAGAAATACAAATAATGACAGCATGATGCACACAAAAATGTCCATGGACTGATGTCTTCATCTGCAGCACATTCCCCATTGGTTGCCACAAGATCAATATAGCAAGAAGAAAACAGTGGTGAACATCTTGCTGGTGAGTGAGCATATGCCATGGGTACCATCCACCACCCAAGTTAAGTATGTCTATGTCCATCGCCCAGCATTTGCACAGAGCCATAATAAAGGGACTAGCAGAAACCAACAAAAAGCTTGCTAACATGGTCGATTACTAAGCTGGTAGAGGTAATACACAGTCTATGTGATGACCTCAGGGTGTGCATGGGCCATATGTACGACATCATAGACATGTGGTGCATGATGTTTGCAGGCAGCAGGTGCCCTGTGTGCCCAGGCATCATGGCTGACATACTTCTGCATATAGTATACCTCCATCTCTTGTGAGGAAAGCCACCATGGAAGGGGTAGACAAGAGTTGGGAATATATAGGACTACCACTTCTGCTCCACCATCAGGTTTTGAGGGAAGCATATTGCAACATGAATGCCTATATGTTCAGGTTGTTTGTGAAGAGTTAACCCATGACATGGGCTACTATTCACAGTCATGGACCACTACATTCTCTCAGTTTAGTGTGGGTCATGCTTGTGATACTGCTAGGAAAGGTTTCTCCTCTGGATGTGGACATGCACAGTCTGTGCATATGTGTCTTTACGTGGTCCAAATCTGTCAATCCAACTCCAGCACAGTGTTGCAGCATCTGCTGGAGCTGTGACCCAGCAAACACTCAGTCAAACTTCTGTATTGTCTACCTCTGTAAACTCACACAGCAGTGAAAACAGCACTCAGCTTCCTGGCCAGTCTACCCCAGATCTCACAACACACCAACATGCCTGACACACACATAAAAAATATTGTTTAAACATACCACCAGACACATAAAGAATTGCCTGCTGATGAAAAAATGTACCCAACCTTCACCTGTGCAAATCATGACTACTATGCCCTGCCTTCTGTACTTAACCTATTTTTCATACACAGTGTGGCCACTCTGTGCATGGTAGAGCACTGTCTTTTTCTAGGTTAGCAAGCAGACATTCATAGGTAAGTACTAGAATAGCTACATTTATGGGCCATTTAAGCCTAACCAATTTCCTCTCAAAGGAAAGCATCAAAACCTGTCTCGCTGTCTGTGAGCTAAACACCTAAACCATTATGCCAATCCCCAAGCCCCAAAAGAGTAGTCCATTCCCATACCAGGAGTTGAACCTGGGCCACCTATGTGAAATCCAGGAATCCTAAACACTATTCCACATGGGGCATAACACATTTTACTGTTCTGTCATCTAATTTATTCCAGCTCTCAGTTACAAAACAGACATTGTCTCTTAGCAGAGCCACAGCATATTGTACTCACCACCCCCTCTGGCATAGAGCTCCCTTGCAGCTGTTTTTTCACAGGCTCCCAATCAGTCACCTTCTCTAATGTTGGGTAAGATATATTGTCCTGAATGTGTCTGTACTACTATAACAGCTTCTATAAAATCAGGACAAAAAAAACTAAACACTAAACGAGCTAGACCACAAATACGTTCCCAGAAACAAAGGAATACACTCTTGATAGTTCGAATACTGGTTAATAAAGCTCTTCACGTTAAAAAGATATATTTATTTAAGCCGTTTGACAAACGCTTTTCGTCAGAGCATTCTCCAACTTCTTCAGAATACAGGTTGAACAAACAGTGCCCCTCCCCAATTATACATATAAAAACCCCTCTGATTAATTAATTAGTCACCTGACTGTTTGTACCATGACACAATTATACATCTCATTAGAAAAAATGCCGGTTGCAACCGTTTCTTTGCCTCGAATATAATGACAAACAAAGCACAAAAATATGAGACAACCGTGCACATAGTTCTAAATTGTTATCAACTCTAAAATAGAATAAAATAATGTTAATCCATGATTGTTACAATAATATGAAGGTATATTATAATGTTAATCCATGATTGTTACAATAATATGAAGGTATATTTAAATGACAATGTCTCCTTCCCTCAAGCACTGATAGTATTTCATCTATCATTGACTAAATGGTAGCCCAATCCCTATGAATACGGAACCAAAGATCACTGTTCCAGTCTATACCTAGTGAACCATGGTCAACCCAATCACTTCATCCTGGAATGTGCCATTCGCTATGCCTATTGTACTGGTGACAAATAATTTGAAACTGACTGTTTGGATAAACAAAAACATGGCTGAAAACAACTTCTGTTGCCATACAGTCTAACAGTACCCAAATTAAAAAATGGGTAGATATGCTTGACACTGCCGTGTCGGAATTGGGCATAAGCTAACAATATTTCTTGCCTCAGAATAAACTAGACCTGAATCTACTTACATGCAATCAGAATGAATACAAGAAGGAAACTGAATCCTTAGAATTTACAGGATTCTTAAGCTATGGAGGTCCTGTATATATTTTAATACTGCCACTAGATATATATGCGAATAAATATATAACATAAATGAAGTGCACACAATTTATACACTGGATATATATGTGAATAAATATCTAACATTATTGAAGTGCACACAATATATACACTCAAAACTGACCCATCCCAGTTAAAATGGATAAATAAATAAATAACTCTCTAGAGGTGAACTGTCAGCTGTCATGTGTTCAATAGTCCACTCTCTATACATGAAATAACTTGATGATAAAATATAAGATTTTAATTATTATCCTGTAAAAAAATAAAGTGAATGGCATAGGTTTATACCAATATAGATTTAAATGTATTATTATAAAATATAAAAAAAAACATAAATATCAACTAAAAATGAAAAATAATATAATTATAATATATGAAATTAACCTATCTAGCGAATAACTAAAACAAAATGGACTGATGAGTAAAAGACCTTCCAGTTCACAAGCATCCAAAATGGGTGCTATACCTTTCTACTGACATAAAACCTCTTCATAAAACCTCTACTCCCTTTGAAATAGGGGAATCAATTATAATGATTGAAAGTTATGCAGTGTTTCTGCCTTAGCCTCCTACCATTAATAAAATACATGCACATTGTGTTACTTTGCAGGGCGTTTCAATTTCACAGGCATGCCAAACTGGAGCACCCGTTGAGCCCTGGAGTGTGACAGGCATCTAGTTTGAGTTGCCACCACAGTTCTCTGCCTTCTAATAAAATAGGTGTAGACCCATCCTTCTTTGAAGTTAACTGATCAATAACAGTAAAAGAAAAATTGTGACCTGGGTGAACTGCTGAATGTTTGGCTAACACATTCTCCATTTTACCTTTTCTAATTGCATATTGATGTTCATAAATGCGTTCCTGCAATTTTCGATCGGTCTTCCCTACATAAAAAGCAGGACAGCAAACACATTGAGCTAAATAAACAACTTGAGAACTGTTACAACTGTATTTGCCCTTTAAATAAAAAACTGCATTCTGGATGGTAAAACTGAACCCTGTCTTAATATATGCACAATAACGGCACATATTGCACTTGTACATGCCTAATTTGCTGACAAGTGACCTAGGCTTCCTTTGTAGAATGCCTTTTATATTTACACCTCTCCTATAAACTACTCTTGGACGTTCTACCAGTGTCTTACATATGGTTTTGTTTTGGAATATTAAATCCCAATTTTTTAATATGATAGTATAGATGTTTTTAACATCTAGGGAGTATGTTAAGATAAGGTTATTGGAAACAAAGGGAACCTTGATCAGAGTTGGGGATAGTCTAGATGATTCTATTTCTTTCTGTCTCAAAATGGGTACATAATACCTCGAGGTTCTTTTACCTGTGACTTCTATTATTAATTCTCTAACTAAATCCTGAGGGTAACCTCTACTGACAAAAAGGTTGGCAATTAAATTACATTCCTCTTCAAAATTTGACTCTCTAGATGTCATTCGGGCTGCTCTGACTAGCTGGCTTTTAACAATAGATCTTTTCTGAGTGAATGGATGAAAGCTCTCAAAGTGGACGTAACTATTAGAAAAGGATTCCTTTCTGTGAATTCTGGCTACGAAACCACCTGACCTATAATCTTTCCTTAGATCTACATCTAAATAAACTATTCTATCTCAAGCTATACTATAAGTGAATTCTAAAAATTCAGTAGTGGAATTGAAAAGTTGGACTAACGACAATGTGCTTGCTTCCGTTCCCTTCACCGTTAAGAAAATATCATCAAGGAAATGAGTATACAATGAAACAACCTCCTTAAATAAAGGGTTGTCCATGATGAACTCTCTCTCCCAGTAGGCCATCACCATATTTGCTACACTTGCTCCACATGGGGATCCCATGGGTACACCCACTAACTGCAAATAGTAGTTGTTGTTGAAAGATACATAATTATTGGTTAAAATTATATCCAATAGTTCATTCACTAGTGAAATTTCAGTAATGGGAGCTCCCTTCCTGGTTAACAATACTGGGATCCACTCGAGGGCCACTGTGTGGGGAATAGATGTATAAAGATCCATGACATCTACCGTTAAAAAATAGAAGTCCTCACTGAATGGCATCTGGTTGACCATGGATAGAAAGGTCCAAGAATCCTTAGAAATTTGGGGTTCAGTGCTTACATATTTCTTTAGAATGGAATCCACAACCTTTGCTTCTCCATATGTAACACTACCCCTAGCACTGACTAAAGGTCTCATAGGGGGATTCAATGGAGTTTTGTGGATCTTAGGTGCTCCAAATATAACTGGAATCCTATATGTGAGCAGTAAAATGTAATTAAACAGATCCAAATCCATTGAACCATTCGTGAACATATCTCTATAATAGGAGATAACTCTGGAATTCCCTAAGTTTAATTCATTCCTAGATACCTCCTTATAATTATCAGTCATGAGAATCTCCTCCATTCTCCTGATATATTCTACTTCTTCCATAACCACTAAACCCCTCCCTTGTTGGGTTGCATCACCCTAACCATAGATCCGGCTAGCATCCCCAATAGATCCTTTTCCTCCTTACTCATGTTGAATTTAGAAAAACAGTAGGTAAAAATCTTTTAAGAGTATGTCTGATGTCTAGTTCACAAATTTGTTCAAACATGTGTAATGTGGGGTGGAGTCGTGGGTTATATGTACTCGACAAGAGGAACTCCTTCCTCTCTCTAGGGAGATTACCTAATAACAGTTGTAAATTCAACTTCCTTACAAATAATTTTAAATCAATGATGGAAGACGCCACCTCTGCTCTTTTGGAAGGGACAAAGGAAACGCCTTTAGCTAACAATTCCACTAACTGTTCATCAAACACATAGTCAGAAAAATTGCCCCATGTGGGGCAAGTGTTGCAAATATGGTGATGGCCTACTGGGAGAGAGAGTTCATCATGGACAACCCCTTATTTAAGGAAGTTGTTTTGTTGTATATTCATTTCCTTGATGATATTTTCTTAACGGTGAAGGGAACCGAAGCAAGCGCATTGTTGTTAGTCCAACTTTTCAATTCCACTACTGAATTTTTAGAATTCACTTAAGTATAGCTTCAGATAGAATAGTTTATTTAGATGTAGATCTAAGGAAGGATTATAGGTCAGGTGGTTTTGTAGCCAGAATTCACAGAAAGGAATCCTTTTCTAATAGTTACATCAACTTTGAGAGCTTTCATCCATTCACTCAGAAAAGATCTATTGTTAAAGGCCAGCTAGTCAGAGCAGCCCGGATGACATCTAGAGAGTCAGATTTTGAAGAGGAATGTAATTTAATTGCCAACCTTTTTTTCAGCAGAGGTTACCCTCAGGATTTAGTTAGAGAATTAATAATAGAAGTCACAGGTAAAAGAACCTTGGGGTATTATGTACCCATTTTGAGGCAGAAAGAAATAGAATCATCTACACTATCCATGACTCCGATCAAGGTTGCCTTTGTTTCCAACAACCTTATCTTAACATACTGCCTAAATGTTAAAAACATCTATACTATCATATTAAAAAATTGGGATTTAATATTCCAAAACAAAACCATATGTAAGACACTGGTAGAACGTCCAAGAGTAGTTTATAGGAGAGGTGTAAATATCAAAGGCATTCTACAAAGGAGCCTAGGTCACTTGTCAGCAAATTAGGCATGTACAAGTGCAATATGTGCCGTTATTGTGCATATATTAAGACAGGGTTCAGTTTTACCATCCAGAATGCAGTTTTTTATTTAAAGGACAAATACAGTTGTAACAGTTCTCAAGTTGTTTATTTAGCTCAATGTGTTTGCTGTCCTGCTTTTTATGTAGGGAAGACTGATCACAAATTGCAGGAATGCATTTATGAACATCAATATGCAATTAGAAAAGGTAAAATGGAGAATGTGTTAGCCAAACATTCAGCAGTTCACCCAGGTCGCAATTTTTCTTTTACTGTTATTGATCAGTTAACTTCAAAGAAGGATGGGTCTACACCTCTTTTATTAGAAAGCAGAGAACTGTGGTGGCAACTCAAACTAGATGCCTGTCACACTCCAGGGCTCAACGGGTGCTCCAGTTTGGCATGCCTGTTGAAATTGAAATGCCTAGCAAGGTAACACAATGGGCTCATATTTTATCAATGGAAGGAGGCTAAGGCAGAAACACTGCATAACTTTCGATCATTATAATTGATTCCCCTATTTCAAAGGGAGTAGATGTTTTATGAAGAGGTTTTATGTCAGTAGAAAGGTATAGAACCCATTTTGGATGCTTGTGAACTGGAAGGCCTTTTACCCGTCAGTCCATTTTGTTTTAGTTATTCGCTAGATAGGTTAATTTCATATATTATAATTATATTATTTTCATTTTTAGTTGATATTTATGTTTTTTTTTATATTTCATAATAATACATTTAAATCTATATTGGTATAAACCTATTACATTCACTTTATTTTTTTACAGGATAATAATTAAAATCTTATATTTTATCATCGAGTTATTTCATGTATAGAGGGTGGACTATTGAACACATGACAGCTGACAGTTCACCTCTAGAGAGTTATTTATTTATTTATCCATTTTAACTGGGATGGGTAAGACCCATCCAAGTTTTGAGTGTATATATTATGTGCACTTCGTTTATGTTATATATTTATTCACATATATATCTAGTGTATAAATTGTGTGCACTTCATTTATTTATTCACATATATATCTCGTGCCGGTATTAAAATATATACAGGACCTCCATAGCTTAAGAATCCTGTAAATTCCAGGGATTCAGTTTCCTTCTTGTATTCATTCTGATTGTATGTAAGTAGATTTAGGTCTAGTTTATTCTGAGGCAAGAAATATTGGTAGGTTATGCCCAATTCCGACACGGCAGTGTCAAGCGTATCTACCCATTTTTTAATTAGGGTACTGTTAGACTGTATGGCAACAGAAGTTGTTTTCAGACATGTTTTTGTTTATCCAAACAGTCAGTTTCAAATTATTTGTCACCAGTACAATAGGCATAGCGAATGGCACATTCTGGGACGAAGTGATTGGGTTGACCATGGTTCACTAGGTATAGACTGGAACAGTGATCTTTGGTCTCGTATTCATAGTGATTAGGCTACCATTTAGTCAATGATAGATTAAATACTTTCAGTGGTATAGGGAAGGAGACATTGTCATTTAAATATACCTTTATATTATTGTAACAATTATGAATTAACATTATTTTATTCTATTTTAGAGTTGATAACAATTTAGAACTATGTGCACGGTTGTCTCATATTTTTGAGCTTTGTTTGTCATTATATTCGAGGCAAAGAAACGGTTGCAACTGGCACTTTTTTCTAATGAGATGCATTTTTTAATGAGATGTATATTTGTGTCATGGTACAAACAGTCAGGTGACTAATTAATCAGATGGGTTTTTATATGTATGATTGGGGAGGGGCACTGTTTGTTCAACCTGTATTCTGAAGAAGTTGGAGAATGCTCTGATGAAAAGCGTTTGTCAAACGGCTTAAATAAATATATCTTTTTAACATGAAGAGTTTTATTAACCAGTATCCGAACTATCAAGAGTGTATTCCTTCATTTCTGGGAATGTATTTGTGGTCTAGCATGGTATATAATGATGTTGTGTAACATTGCAGAGACTGAAAATATCTTACTGAACATTTCAGGGTCATACTGAAGAGCATTCCTACAAATATCTACTCAGAAGATATTGGCTTTTAAGAAGACAAAAACATATTTACAATGACACAGTTCATAGTATTTTGTTGCCCTTCTCTGTCATGATCTTGGGACTTCTGGTAGGTGTCATAATGGCTCTATTTAAAATCAGTATTTATGGGCATATCCAGCATTACCAACAAAATGTCCCTGGATAAATTCACCCCACACAAAACACTGACAGAAGTTGCAGATGTGGCATGTTTATGTGTCATAGACACTGCCTGAGGTGCCTGCACACACACTGTATATCACACCCTGTACATTGCAGATCAGCTGGAAGTTGGCCAAGAAGGTCTCTTCTTCCTTGCTTCCCAGGTGCAGCCTTTTTTGCAATATAGGTGTAGTCTATAAGCCCCAGTACCTAAAGAAATGGGTTGTATCATAAAAAGACCACATGCTCTTGGGTCGTTTCTCCATGGTAAGTGGAAACCAAACATGTTCACCCATATGCTGTAGCATGCCAACAAGGCACTGTTGGAGTAGCCTTGAGGCAGATGCCCCAGATATACCCTCTGTATCCCCTACTTATCACTAAAAGGTTTCAGTAACTAGTATTGTCACAACTACACATATATTGGTGTCACCAAGAAATGGCAATCTACTCATCCTATGGGCCTGTATATGAAGGTGACATAATTTGACCAGTCCCCACATGGCGCCTTCATCCACACAATAGCAGTGGCTAGGCTTAAAAAGGCCCTTGTGGTCATTAGCCTAGTAAACATCTATGAACCTATGAACCTATTGTATTGCATAATAAGTAGAATAGGAAATGATTCACTATACACAAAATAATTTATTCTAACAAATTTAATTTCTTCTAAAACAGAAAACTAAATAAACTTTTTTTAACTAAAACAGAGAAGTACAGAAAACTAAATAAACTTTATTTAACTAAAACAAAGAAGTAAAGCAGAAAACCAGACAGTATTAAGACAATACATTTAAAGAAAATTATACATCACTGATAAAGGGAAAAGATCATCCTGTCTTCAGTCTTGAGTCGGAAGCCCTGTTACAGTCAGGCAGGTGTCTTCATCAGAAACATGGTCCTGGTCAGTGAGTCCACTTCACAGGTGAGGCTTCTACCTGATTACAGACAGCCCCAGCTATTTATAACCAGGTTGTTTACCACAAATCATGAGAATCTGTACATTTCCAGTATAGGCAGCATCTTGCTAGAACATTCTGTGGGGTTGGCCACCTGCCCCAGAAAGAACAGCAAATCATGCCAAATACAATAATTTTCCAATTTTCAAATGTTATACTGGAATATTCCAATGACTTTGCAATTTTCATTAAACTGAGGAAAGCACACTCAGATGAGTCGAAACCAAGTCCACTCACAGTTTATTGATCACAAATCCATATAAAAAATGACAAGAACGCTTAACTATATCCCCGCGTTTTCGTCTTCATAGAAACTTCATCATTTTAAAGTGCACCAACAACATACAGTGTATTTATACAGTCATGTATCCCACAAAGCCATGAATCAATTAATCCAGTGGTTCCCAAACTTTTTTGATTCTCGGCTCCCTTGCTGAATCCAGGTTTCCCCAAGGCTCCCCCCTCCCCCTGCGGTGCGCATAAAGTGCATATTAGTGAGCTGATAGTAGTTTTACTAATTGTATAGTACTAGCTTAAACCCCATAATTGAAGAATAGTTCACTTATTAAATAATGAAACAGTCTTAATAACTGCAGCTAGATAGCATTTGAAAAGCATAGATATGAGTCAAAACAGCATTACTTAGGTGGCAGAGTTCATGTCATCAGAATATTACTTTGAGAATTAAAACTTGTTCATGATGTTTGTCTTGACAACAGATAGCAGACTGCATTACCGAACATTTTTTAAAAAGCTACGTTAGTACTACTGAAGAGCACAGGACCTCACTAGTGCATTTGCACAGCTTTGAATATAATACGGCAACAGCACAGTTTGACAACCTGTACACTGTAACATTCTGATGGAACTAACAAAAATGTGCCAAAATCTACATGTAAAGATGCAAAGAGCTGTAATCACCAGCACACACTTTCCTTCTTAAGGAAAGAATGGCTTGTTTTGCTTTAGGGAGGGTTAAGGGGGGTGGTCACACTCATTACCTAAAGAGCTGAGAGAACAATCTATTGCTTGCTAATAAATTGAAAAGAACACTCTAAAGTCGTCAGTTATTTTACCACAAAGCTGGAACTCTGGGCAGGACATAATTCACACAGCTTAGTCTACTGCAGCAGCGATCCATTGTTGAACATCAGCAGTCATGCAAGGCCCAGTGATCTATACAACTGCCACAGAGGTCTATGTCCAGCAGCATTTAAACAGCAGAGTTCTACACCTCCAGTTTGTTGCCTTAACAACAATCAAAAAATGTAGACAAGGTTGCTGTTAAAAGTAGCATTTAAAATACACAGCTCTGTCAGACAGCAGAATTCTGTATAGATTCCAATAGTTCCTCTGACAAAAGAACTAAACAAACAGAAAAAAATAGCTTTAAATTAAACCTTCCAAATTAGTTATAATGTATAACTTACAACACAAGTAATTGCTATCTAACTGATAAATTTAGGTTGGAATGGCCTTAAAATGATGTTAAAGTAGAGAAGCAATGGTTATTAAAAGGGTACAGCTATAAATGCAGCAAAAATACCCAGAAGTGTTTATTAAATGTTAGTCACGACCTGTCTTCTGGCAAGTAACAGTAGAGAGAGTAGACAGCTCACAAACCAGATGGTTAAAATTAACAAAAGCCAAATACAGGTCTCCATTTAAGCCAGTGAAAGACCTGATACAAACACTGTATAACATTATAAACGATTGCAAAGATTACATTGAACCCCCTCCAAAAAATATATATAACCCTCAACAGTTACACTATATTCAATGAAACCTTCCCACCCAAAAACAGAAGTATACCTATTCCAAGAATCCTGTGCACTTGTCTTAAAATGAAGAGTAGCAAAGAGGAAAATAAAAATTATCAGTAGCACAGAACTCAGTATTCCATGTTATCTTCATGTTAGTTGTTCCCAGCTACCTGCCTAATAACTCCATGCAAATATACTCTAATGTACTTGCACCATTCTGAGATCTCACATTAGGGCCATCATTTTGCAACTTATTCAGTTTCTCAGCCTACATCCCTATACATAATTGCTGTAAAAAACTCTTTCCCTGTAGCCCATTGAATTCAATGAGAACCACTGTTCTATCATAACTCACACACACACACACACACACACACACACACACACACACACACACACACACACACACACACACACACACACACACACACACACACACACTCACTTCTCTGACAGTTTCCTTACCTGCATGGAGTCTTCATTCTTTCTGGCTATACCCGCTGCAGGTCCGATTCTTGTTCCCTGAACATAAGCCATTCGTTGCCGTTCCTGCTCGCATTTGAGCAGCCATGCCCAGCCAGAAATGCGCGAGCTCCTTGCTCAATTCCAACAGTCTGGTAGCCCTGACGGAGCTGACGTCATCGTGCACGTGATGATATCAGCTCAAACAAAGCAAAAATTCAAAAACAAAAGAAAAAATCATAAATGAAGGGTATTAGTTTGCGGCGCCCCTGTGAGGAAGCCATGACTCCTCAGGGTGCCACGGCACACACTTTGGGAACCCCTGAATTAATCAGTTAAACAATTTGTACCAAATATTAAAGAAAAGGACAATTTGTGCCAAGAATTAAAAACTTGTACCAAATGTTAAAAATATAAATAAGTACAACCAACATGAAATTATATATATTGTATGTAAAATAATGCATTAAAACACATATTGTAAAACTTGTTCTCTAAAATTACCAAGCCTTCAATAGATTATGATAAAAATATGATTATTTTTTTTTGTATGAGGACATATTAAAAAAGCAATAAAGGAGCCATAAAGGTTTACAAAAATTTCATGATGGTGCCTATAAATACTGTGCATTTATTCCTATTGCTATAACTTAGCTGCCCTTAACTTTAGTACAGGAACCAGGGAGACCATGTCATTCAACCTAGGGAATCTATTGGCCTCTAAAACAACTTGCCAGTATTATTCCCTATATTCAGGTCTGGTCTGCCTTTAAAATGGACTTAAAGAAAGATTGGAACATCAAAAATGTTTTGGAAAATAGAAAGGTTAACACTTTTGGAAAAAAACAGAAAGAAAAAAGGTATATACAAATATAGTTGTTGTCAGCAATGCCCCAATATAAGGGAAGGTGACACTCTACACTTAGTGGCTAGGAATAGAATTTTAAATAGTATAGACTATGCGAATTGCAACACCAGTGAATTGATATACATTGTTACATGTAAAAAATGTCCTGCCTTTTATTTAGGAAAAATGGAGAGAAAGCTTAAGTCCAGAATCTTTGAATACAATTAAGATATTAGGAAAAGGAATCAGACAAATGCACTGTCTAAATACATACTGACTTGTGACGGGGCAGATTTCAATTTTTTTGTAGTTGAAGTTGTACAAATGGACATTAGGGGTGGACGATGGGAGATCCGAATTGAATATAGGGAATTATACTGGCAAGTTGTTTTAGAGGCCAGTAGATTCCCTATGTTGAATGAACACAGTATTTATAGACACCATCAGGTAATTTTTGTAAACCTTTATGGCTCCTTTATCACTTTTTTAATATGTCTTCATACAAAAAAAATGTTTTAATCAGATTTTTTTATCATAATCTATTGAAGGCTTGGCAATTTTAGAGAACATGTTTTATAATATGTGTTTTGAATGCATTATTTTACATACAATATATATAATTTCAAATTGGTTGTACTTTTATATTTTTAACATTTGGTACAAGTTTTTAATTCTTGGCACAAATTGTCCTATTCTTTAATATTTGGTACAAATTGTTAATTGATTGATGCATGGCTTTGTGGGATACAGGACTGTATAAATAAGCTGTATGTGGTTGGTACACTTTAAACGAATGAAGTTTCTGTGAAGACGAAAATGCAGGGATTCAATTAAGCATTCTTGTCATTTTTTACATGGATCTGTGATCAATAAACTGTGAGTGGTCTTGGTTTCAGCTCATCTGAGTGTCACTTCCTCACTTTCTTGGTTTATTTTCAAGCACGCTATTTATTTGGTTCGGTTTGTAATTTTCAGTACTTACTGGAATATTCTGGAACACATACATGACATGTTTGATAATCAAGTGTAGTGGCTTTGCTGAAGGCCCTAGATATCACTAGAATGTTCTAGACCACAACATCATATCATAGCATATGTCACAGAAGAAAATAAAGAGAATGTCAAGATGTAGTGAGGCAACAGTCAAATAATCGCAGTCATTCAATGTACCCCTCTTTCGTATCACATTCATATCACATTCGGCCCCTTGACTATTGACTCACTTATATCTGACATTCAAAATTGTATTTGCCTTTTGTATGCACAATAAGTTAAACCACAATTCCAGAATGTTAGTAAAATCAAAACAATTATTAAAACTAATATTCGATGTATTAACGAATTTAACAACTTGATGCCGGATGCTGACCATCCGGTGAATATGCCCCACCAGTTATGTACTGTATCAGTGTCTGTTTTCTTTGCTAAACTAATCAATTTGTTCCCTATAATGATACTTCTCATTTCATGATGTAAGATACTTGATTTACTGCTCGTAAATGTTCTTCAAGCTGTTGAGTGTTAAGTATGAAATACATTAATATATGTTTCAGGAGAAAAGATGTATGTTTCATTGTGCCAGTTTAAATGGGTTACATTACCTAGACAACCTACAAAAGGATTCCTTAAAGCATATCACATTGTTTGATTCATCACTAAACATATAAATTGCAGTGCTATCTCCATAAACATTTCAAAAGTATAAGGTAATATAGTCCATTTACAGATGTTGATGGAATGCTGAAGAAAACATGGTTCATATATAGGGGAATGTTGTCCACAAAAGTCCATCCATTGTTTCAGTACAGTGTTCCACTTTGTGTGTTCTGTTCGAGAAGTCAGTGTAATTCCCTTTTACATGGAGTAGCCAGTATTGGAATAGATACACAGGAGGTCCAGGGGTGGCTCGTGCTACAGGACTGCAGGACTGCAGCCCTCACACCTGTAAAATGAATAAAAATAAACTGTAGAACATAAAAAATAAAATTAAAAAATATTTCACTAGTCCCGGACTCCACGCATGCGTGCTTAGTTCCTGACTGCTGTGTTAGGCAGACCAGAACTCAACGCACGCATGCGTGCTATTCCTGAACTCCAGACTGCTCTGTTAGGCAGTCCGGATAGGGAAGGCAGGAAACTCCACCCTTCCAGCCCAGAGGTCTGTGCGGTGACGACTACACAGACTGGAAGGTCACTGGACTGCATCGCTCAAAGGCTGGAGGCTCCAGCCTACTCACATACCTCTCACATCTTGTGGGACTGCATGCGTGTGGGCCATTATGGAGGACAGACAGAGACAGGTGATCAGGCTGCAGGATAGAGTACAGGATCGTTATGGTGATCGGGCTGCAGGATATGGAGGACTTTGCTGGGCTGCTGCAGAGTACAGGATCACTACAGGCCATTATGGAGGACAGACACAGGATCTGCAGGTAGTGTGTGTGCGTGTGTGTGTGTGCGTGTGTGTGTGTGCGCGTGTGTGTGTGTGTGTGTGTGTGTGCGCGCGCGTGTGTGTGTGCGCACGCATGTGTGCATGTAAAATGCCCCAGTTGCTACATGGTGGTGGGTAGAGAATAAGGCTTGAACCCTGTACCTTGGGTCCAAGTGACAAGAGCCTGAATTCCCTACCCACCACCATTTGTAAAACATTTGCAGATTTTTGCCTTATATTTGTTCTGTTCCTCAAAATCTGTGGTTTCTGTATTTTTGTTACTTAACACAGCCAGTGGTGCAGTGGTAGCATTGTTGTCTGACAGCTACAGGTTGTCTGGTTTGATTCTTGGCTGGGGTGCCTTCTGTGTGGAGTCTGCATGTCTTCCCTGTGTTTGTGTGGGTTTGCTCTCGTGTCCCCAATGGATATTTGTCCCTATTTTTTGGACTGTATCCCCCCATTATTGGCTTTGTCCAGGTTTTTTTGCCAAGGTTGAGAGCTATGGTGATAACTGAACTCACTAAATATGTTTGGGGACTGTATTCCCCCATTATTGGCTTAACTGAGCTCACTGAATATGTTTGGGGACTGTATTCCCCCATTATTGGCTTTGTTCAGGTGTTTTGTGCTAAGATGTTGACAGCTACGGTGAGAACTGAATTCACTAAATGGTAGCCATTTAAGTTTCAGTCTTCCTTTTTTTCACAAAATAGATGATTTGGCATAGTGGTATGTTGCTCGGACTGTTTTGCACAGGGTCCTGGGTTCAATACTTGGCAGTGAAATGTATAGTGATAACACAGCATTTTATTCTAGCAACTTTCCAACATTATACAAGCAATGTTTAAAATGTGTCCCTGGTTTTTGGACTTTTGCCCCCCCCCCAAAATAAATTTTGGCTTTTTCCAGCTTTCTTGTGCTGCAAAGTTCAGAAATACAGCTGAGTGTCGAGTAGATTTTACAAGGAGCTGAGAGCTGCAGGGGAACAAAAGTTTAGTGCTGCCTATGCTGAGTCTGCTTACAGTGTTAATAGTACAACAGGTAGTGTACTTGCTTTTGATGCAGAAGTCTGTAGATTCTACTCCCACAGTGGGTAGATGCATTGCTGATACTGTACTCCGTTGTAAAGGGGATGGATGCTGCAGTCCTCTTTGGCGAAGATACCTAGTAACTATGAACCAGTTATTAGTTTGCCATCTATTCCCTATTGCGATATTACTAGCTTATCATTTTTTTAATACAACATAGGCAATTTATTCCTCAAGGGCAACGGGCACTTTATTTGTAAATGAAACAATGACATATAAAGTTGTTTGCTAGCAGTAACCTCATTAGTTAACAGATTTCTTTAATGTGGAATTATTTAGATGACTTTTACTTCTTCAGAGATTGTGCATATTTGTTGATACTGGTGGACTGTAGAATCTTGAGTAGACTTTTATGATGGAAATGTTCTGAACTGGGCAGTTTTGTCATTATTGGTGCATGCATTTTGTTTCATTGTTTACTGGAAAAATGTTCAAAACAATAAATTTAAAATGACCTCTAACAACTGGACTGTGTTGTACAAGGAATATAATTTAATACAGTCAGGAAGGTGTATCAAAGAGCATGTGTATGTTTTGTGTTCAAGGGGCCTATGATTGGAAAACAGCCCAAAATGAATCTTTATCTGCCACTGGCAAAATGTATTTTCTTTGAATGTGGGTTTCAATGCTGTTTCAATGAATGTGAGTTTCAAGGGCAGATAATTTTTAATGCTAAGTCTATTTTCATTGTGAGACTGCATTGCTTTGTTTAGCAGATATCTATTAGGGTTTATGCTGTAAAATATAAAATAAAACTTTCAAAAGAAATCCATATAATCGCAGAAGTAAAGCAGTATGCACATTACAGTGTTTATGGCAAATGGGGCGAAATAACTAAGGAATGGGACATTGGAATGGCTGTAGGGGGGACGCTCCATTTGACCATGATTTTGTGTGTGAGGGGGGGAGGGCAGCAAACTCAGACAACCCCGGCTGAACTATACCTCACAACTGTCCAGAATTTTGCAGAATGAATAGATTTTTGCTTCTTATTTTTAGTTTGTTCCTCATAAAATTTGTGGTTTTCTGCCAAATCATTTTGGGAGGAAATCACTAAATAATGAAAGTCATTGAGTTTCAGACATCGTAACCTTCAGAAAAATGCATGCTAAAGTAAGACCTGTTATTCTATCAACTGTCAAGTTTATACAATAGCAATTTTTAGTACTGTTTGTATGTTCCCCCAATATATTTGGCCTTGTTCAGATTTCCTGCATTAAGAGGTTGAGAGGTACGTGCAAATAAATCGCTTTATAGAATTAGGAATATCCAAACCTCTCAACTGTCCCCAATTTTGGCTCAAAATGTTGCTCTCTCCCTAATAATCCCTCTGCAAAATAGCAATTTTGGAAGAAAAAATGGAAGGTTTACAATTATAAATAACTGTAATGATCAGAGTTATAGATTACTTTTATTTCGGAAATGCATGTAGATGCTCTTATTTTGTCAGCTGCTCAAGTTAACAGTACTAATTTTAAAAAGGTGCCCCTTTTTTGACAGGTTCCCAGCTGTATTGTGTGGCAATTTTATTATTTTTGCATAACATTTTTGGTCTGTTTTTCATAAAATTGTGGTTTTCTGGCAAATTAGGATCAAATCATTAAAGACTGAAGTTAGAAAATAATGGCAGACATTTGAGTTTCATATTTCATACCCTTCAGAAAATTCATACTAATGCAAGACCTACTACTATTATCTTTCTAAGTTTATAAGAGCAATATTTAAAAATTGTCTATTTTTGGGCCTGTGTCCCATTCCTGTGTATGGCTTTGTCCAGATTTCTTGCTCTGAGGTTGAGAGGTATGAGTGTCAGAGCCATCACCGTCAGCCAGAGACATTTCAAACTGTGACCTACTTGTTGCATCCCACTCCCCACTGTAGTGGCTCTGGATATGTCCAAGCAAGGCAAGGAGCAGTTATGCAGTGTAAGCGTTCAGAGTATTCCCCCATCCAAGGCAGACCACAAGTACAACCGTGGCTTTTCATCTGTCCTTGATTTTGCAGAATGTTCTGGTTTTCTGTCATATTTTTATACTGTTGATTTATGCTTCTTATTATTCAGAAAATGCATGCTGTTGCAGTGCCCTGTTGTTCTGTATTAAAGTAATGCTCTAATGACCATCAGGTAAGCTTGTAGGAGATTGTAAGATGCAAGTAAGCTTTAATAAGCATACTGTTAAAGAATTACCAACATTGAAAGCCTTTTCATTGTTGCCATGCAGAGAATATTTACATAACTAGATAACATATAAGCCTTAGGTATTGAAATGCATATGACAGTATTTGTAATAACGGACAGGATTACGGTATTTTCAGAAGCTCATTACATTTGTTGGAGACTTGCAGTTATCTTTGCAGGCTTTACCCGTAAACTAAACAGAATGACAATCTATCATGTGTGGTCCATAATGTGTGCAGTAATCCTTTAAGCAATTTATCTTGATCTTGTTTATTGTTTGCTGTTCATTTTTTACTTTGATCATGTGTTCCCCATGAAACAAGTAGATAGATGTTGTCAGGCAGCAGGTCTTTTTTGGATAAGAAACATTTTTACAAGTGGGGGTATCACAGAGATTGCTACTTTCAGCGCATTACTTGGTAATTTTATAAAGCTGAATATAAATTATAATTAAAACTGCAGTACAAGGAGAAATGGTTTGAGCTGAGTGCTGCTTGTTTCTTTTTATACTTGATTTTGATTGGCATTCCAGTAATGTATTTAAAAAGCAATTTATTTTTTCATGCCTCACAACCTTTGTGTTTCCATCTAGATATTAAGTAAGTTGTCATGTAGCCAATGCATTGAAATATTTTTTTCTTCTACACTTCATTTTGTCTTGATTGGACTCTCGTAATGATGGTTTGGCACCCAGGGCAGTGTATTTAAGTTTCAGTTGTTGTGGTTTTGAGCATAGCTCCACCCCTTTCTAATTGGCCATACCCCCTTCCCATTAGCCCCACCCATTCAGCTGTCTCCTGCAGCCCCCCTTTAATTTGAAGTCACCAACCGCCTGCCACTGAGGAGGTCCAAACACTAATGGCAAAGTTACAAACTGACACATTGTCTTTGCATCTGTGACATTATAATGCATAATATAACCTGTACAAAATGTATCTGTACATTTTGTTTTTCAGAAAACAATCTTATCCTTTTAGTACTGGGTATCCATTTCAATTGTCTCCATACAAGTTCATTACTAAGCATTCATTTCATTTGTACAAGATTTTTCTGCATTAAAACATAAAAATATTGTAAAGTACATGTTGTACAATTCACAAACTTCTCATCAAATTTCAAGCTGTGAACCACAGAAATATTAAATTGATCCAAAAATTCCTTTTCATAATTGACAAGCTATTTTTGTGCATGCCAAACTGTAGGATTTCATTGTGCTTGTATGTTATAATTTGTGAAATATCTGCCTTTCCCTAAAGAAACTCCCCTGGCTTGAACTCCATCACCAAGTCTGCCTGCTACAGCTCCATCTGATCCACTCTATCCTTCACTATCCCCTTGATTGTCCATCTCTGACTAATCTTATCTCCCACTACATCCCTAAGTGCAACCTACGTAGCTCTGCCCAACTCCTATTGTGTATCTGCAAACCGAACAAATACATTGGTAAGATACTCTATAGCCACTCTACCACCTCCGCCTGGAACAAACTTCCTCTACATATTCACACACTTGATAATACCCACAGCTTTAAAATAGCATTAAAGGAATACCTGCATACCTCTTAGATTTGCTCCTGCAATGACCCTACATGAACATTTCCCCCTTGCCCCTCTCTAAACGGCTAAGGTCCCTTCTTCTTCTCCTCTCTTCTTTTCTTCCTCTGCTATGTAACTAACTCAAATTTCTATTCAATCTCCCCTCACCACTAACTCCCCTCCTATCAATCTCCTCCTCAGCTTCTCCTCCAGTTCCTGTCTCCCCTTAATGCATTACAATACAATGACTGTCTTGCTGAATTCCCTTTTGTCACAAATTGGTTTAAATTTTTGACTTTCATATTTAGTGTAAAATGTTGCTATGTTTTACTTATAGGTTCTTTTCTTTGTTTTATGTATTTATCAGTTGCTTTGTATAAAGATAAATCATACCTTTCCTCTAATTTCTGTATTAATCACTGTATTGCTAAATGTTGTAATGGAGCTTTTCTCCTTGGGTCTCTGCTGAAAAAGGGCATGTCGCCCAATCAGACTAACCAGGTTAATAAATGTCAAATAGATAAATAAAAAAATAAATATAATAAAGTGAATTTTTTTCTAAGACTTGTGGTCTCAGCTGCTTTAATCTTCCACATTATTGGATTGCAGTGGGCATTGTGGCAAAGTTTTTAATGCCTTAATCCTAGGACTACACACATTTCTGCCAACATGAGCTATGAGTTGAATTCCCCAAAAGGGATAGAGAGACGGACAGCGAGAAAGACAGAGCATTTTCTGTTGTGAGGGGCACTTTTTAGAGTGCACTGGTGTGTGTGTGTGTGTGTGTGTGTGTGTGTGTGTGTGTGTGTGTGTGTGTGTGTGTGTGTGTGTGTGTTTCTATCTGTGTGCCAAGATGATCACAGTACAACTGTTACAACAGATCATAGCAGTTGCAGACAAAAGGATGGCCATATTAGCTATCGATATGGCTGCAAGAACAGTGCCAGTATTAAAGCAAATTACCCAGGAAGAGGACCTGGATGTATATTTTACTACCTTTGAGTGGCATGCCCACAAGGAGAGACAGGACTGAGCTGACATGGCCAGGATCTTATCACTCAAGTTAGATGGATTACCACTGAAATCTTTTATAAACATTGTCACTTTCATGTTAGGACATGAAAAAACAACTCTTTGTGGGTTCTGTTCAAGTAACTTTATTTTATACAAAGACATCACTATAGATGCTTACTGACTAGAACTTAAGTAACTTATATACAAACTAACAACTGTGATCACGCATGCTCACTCTCTGGCTGCTTCTACAAAATCACCAAATAAAAAAGGAATCACAGTTTTATGTAGGAAAAAGTAATAGGAGATTGAAAGATCATATAATTGAACATAAATTGGAGATTAGAAGGGGAGTTCAGCCTAATGCACTGGCTAAACATATAGCTGAGAACAATAGTGAGCATAATTTTAGATTTAGAGCCATTAAAGCGGTTAATATGAACATGGGGGGCAATATGAATAATATTCTTGAAAATGTTAAATATTCATGGATTATAAGGTTGCAAGCAGATGTTTATCCTGGTATAAATAATGCAGTAAATTCGAAACCAGTTTTAAATAAGAAGAAACAGAAGTTGCATTAGTTGTTTTAATTGAGTCATCTTTATATGTGTTTTATTGGCTGGCTGTGTCACACGTTTTTTATTAATTTCTTTAAATTGCGAGTATCTTAACTAAGTTCTATGAGCACTGAGGAAGGGGAAACCCGGAAGCATTGCCATTGTTATTGTTTGTTAATAATTTTAATTAAAAAGCATAGAACGTTTCTGTCATTCCTTTTTTTATTTGGTGGATTTGTTGTATCACACACAAATAACTCTAGTGGACTCGATTTGCATTACTTCTACAAAGTGGCACTAGGGATTGCACATGTCTGGAATTTATACATGCACATACAGCCTCACATGCTTCTTAAAGATATAGCACACACATTTTACACTCTGATCTACATCCTCCCTCTTTGATCATGCAATTTGTTATGAGATTATTTGGCATGCAGAAATCACCATCTATAGACATGCATTATTCAATACTAAATACACATGGATATATAATCAAGTTTGCATTGCTGAGTATGTCACACTAGACTTAGAAAGTCGTCCATATCATGTGACATAAAACTGGGAATTAGATTTAGCAATTGGTACAGTTTCTGCAAAATGTTGTACCTGTGGAATGTTTGAATCACTTTCTGGAACAGAATCAAGCTTTTGAACACATTCTGGTCTAGAAACAGTGTCTGACTCTTTCTTTGATTTAGAATTTGCATCATAGGTACAATTTTGTGCCTGCAATGATGATGATTCTGGTACAGGATGAAAATGTCTGTGATTCCTCCTATACTCCACATCCTCGGATTCTACCAAATAGGATCTCAGTTAGGCACAGATGCCTGTAATCTGTCCTATTCAATCAAATTCCATTTGTCATCTAGATTCTTACGGTCTCTCTTTCCTTCAATGGATGAAGTAATCCGCTCGATCTGTCATAACTAGATTTCTGGATATTACGCTTCTTAAACAATTGAGTCTAGATAGCTTTATTCTTATTCAGTTTAGACTGCAACACGCTTGAAAAAATAGGTAGTGTAGTTCTAGTTTGCCTGGAAAGTAGTCTTTGAGCAGGTCAGCCAAGAATATTGTCACAAGGTATGTATCTGAGATTAAGTAAATTCAAGAATACATTGGTATTGTCACACTTTGACTTTTCAAGTAATTGCTTTACACTCTGTTCTGCATGTTCAGCTAGACCATTGGACTGAGGATATTCAGGACTGCTAGTGACATGTACAAACTCCCATTCTTTTGCAAATTTCTGAAGCAACTGGCTAGTGAATTGAGTACCATTGTCAGAAAAAAGTTTGTGTAGACTACCATGAACTGAGAAATGATGTTTCAACTTAGTAATAACAGTAGTTGAGGTTAAGTTTTTATTTTTATTTATTTTACATTTCTTGACCCGGCTAGTCTAGCTGGATATATGTCCATTTTCAGTAGAGGCCCAGGGAGAAAAGCTCCACTAGTTGTAACAAGTATCATCATAAAAAGGCATTAAAAGGTTACATTAGAAACATAAGTAGTTATAACAAGTTAAACAGATAATATAAATTGAACGTAAGGTTTTTTTTTTTTTTTTACTATAGTAATATGACAACATATATTTACAAGTTTTTTTTTTTGTGCAGTGAAAGTTAACAAGGGAAAGGGTGAAGGAAAAAATGAGGTTAGTCTGGATTAGTGCAGGAGCAAAGCCAATGTTTATTGAGATAAATTTTCAGTTGTCTTTTAAAAAGTAGGAAAGAGGTCAAAGATGTGATATCAGAGGGTAGTTTATTCCATATTTTTCCAACAGAGTTGGAGAATAGACAGTCGCCTGCATAATTGTTGGGTTTGGTAATATTAATCTGAAGTTTATTTGAAGAACGTAGTTGCTTCAGGTTATTGTATGGTGAAATAAGGCTAGAAAGTATTGGTGTGTTGGCTGGCTGATATAGAATCTTATAAGCTATTAAGAGCTGTTGAAGTACAAGTTGGTTAGGAAGTTCGATCCAGCCTAGTTCTTTTAAGTTCAAGCAGTGATGAGTTTGAAAAGGAGATCCTACTGCGAATTGAGCTATATTATAATAGGACTTTGCTAGTTTTTTAGTGTTGTTTTTGGAAAGATTAGTGTAAATGGGGGAAGCATAGAGAAGAGTAGAGATTAGGTGAGATCTAGCTATGGTGGACCTTGCTGTAGGTGTTAGGAAAGGTTTGATTCTGTAAAGGGATCCTATTTTTTTATTAACTAATTTTATTGTGTTGTTGATGTGAGAGTCAAAGTTGAGGTTATTATCAATAGTTATTCATAATAGTTTTGTGGTCAAGTCAGGAGAAATGAGAGTACCGTCAGAGGAGGTAAGAGTGAAATATGGTGTAGTAGATTTACGAGTAGGTGAAAAAAGTAACAGTTTGGTTTTCTTGGGGTTAAGGAGTAGACAGCGGTGAGAGAACCAATGTTCTACAGTGTTAAAAGCTTTTTGAGTAAGAGACAGGAGTTCTGTTTGAGAGGTAGCAGTACAGATTATAGTAGAGTCATCTGCGTATTGTATGCAGGTAGTATATGGGATAGCAGATTGCAGGTCATTAATAAAGATTGAAAATAGAAGAGGGCCTAGGATAGAGCCTTGAGGTACACCTAAAGTGATAGGTAGAAGATTTGAAAGTGAATTTTTCCAGAGTACTGCCTGCTGACGATTTTCTAGGTAAGATGCAAACCAAGATAAGGCAAGATGGTCAAGAGCAAGAGATTTTAGTATGTGTAGTAAAAGTTTATGATTCACCATATCAAAAGCTTTGGATAGGTCGATGAAGACTGAGGATGATAGATAGTTATTGTTACGGTTAGTGTTGATGGAGTTAGTAAAGGAGAGTAAAGCAGTAGTGGTACTGTGTGAAGGTCTGAAACTATGCTGACAGTTAGCAAGTAGGTTGTTGTTGAGAAGGTGATTAAGTATTTGTGAATACATTTTTCCATGATTTTAGTGATTTGTGAGAGGAGTGCTATTGGTTGAAAATTAGAAAAATCATTGGACTTTCCCCCTTTATGTAGTGGGATGATATGAGATATCTTCCAGACAGAGGGGAAAATTCCTTCCTTTATAGATCTATTAATCAGGATGGAAATAGGGTAGGCTAAGACTTTGGCTCCTATCTGCAGGAATTCTGCAGGCAGTTTGTCTGCAGAGGGAGTGGTAGGTTTTAACTTTTGGAGCAGTGACTAAATAAAGGAAGTAGAAACAGGTTGTAAGTGGAGGGTGGGAGGTGGATTTGATGTAGGTGGAAGTAGGTTAGAGGTATCAGGAGATAGATGACTAGCAAGAGTTTGGATAGTATTCGTGAAGAACGAGTTGAAGTCATTCGCTATTTGTGTAGGGTTCTCTGGGTTAGAGTCCTGGGGGTTAGGTGTAATAGAATGACCAGGAGATAGAAGATTATTAATACTGGCCCAGAATTTTTTAGGTTCCTTATTGGTGGTTTGTTGCAACTGAAGGTAATAGTTCTTTTTGTATGTCAGGATAGCTCTTTTTGTGCTGTTTCTAAGCTCTCTAAAGTTTTGGCGATCAGTTAGATTTTTAGTGGTATGCCATTTTGCCCAAGATTTGTTCCTAAGAATGATTCTATGCCTAGTATTATTAGTTTGCCAAGGTGTTACTTTTGTTTTGGTTCTGATGGTACGACTTGGGGCATGTTGGTCCAGAATAGATAAGAATGTGGAGTTGAAGTAATCTACTGCTTCATTAAGGGGGGAGATATTTTAGTGGGGACCAATTACATTGTTTTAGTTCAGCTTGATAATATTCAGAGTTAAAATGCTTTTTTGTTCACAGTGTTCTATAAGTGGCAGGTAAAGTTAGGTTGGTTTTGTGTCTAATGACATAAGTTAATGAATGCTCACTTAGATCATCTGGAAGGGTACCAGACTGATAGGTTTGTTGGGGGGTATTAATCAGAATCCAGTCTAAGATGGATTTGTGGTTGTTGGATTTATTAGTTCTGGTAGGACAGTTAATGAGTTGTGTGAAGCCAGATAGGTTTATGTGGGAGGTGGGGTTTATACAATTGCAGGAATTCCAATCAATATTAAAGTCACTTAGGACTAGTGTTTCTTGGGGGAGGTTGTTCGACAGCAAGCTAAGGATACATTCTAGAGTGTTAGTGTTATTTCCTGGGGGGAGATATATACAAATGATATTAAAAGCTTTACTAGGGTTGATTTGAAATTTGGAGCTGATTACTTCTGCATTATTGTCTAGAGGAAGATTCAGATTTATTATACTAATCTGAAGTTGTGCTTTGTAGAGAATTGCTACGCCTCCTCCCTTTTTAGTTTTGCAGTCCAGTCTAAAGATATTATACCCAGGAGGGGTAATTTCATTATCCTTAATGGTAGGTTTTAGCCATGTTTCTGATAAACATAGGATATCAAATTGGTGAACATCTAAAATGACATGGAGTTGAGAAATTTTGTTACAAATGCTTTGTACGTTAAGATGAGCTATTGTGAGAGAATTGGTAGAAGTGATAGATGATATAGAAGAAGCTTTGTCATGTTTTTTGTAGCTATTGGTATTTGTGCAATGTGGGCCAGGGTTAGGGTGAATATCCCCATCCAACAGTGATTGGAGCAGTTTGAAATATTGGAGCTGGAACTGTTTATGTAAGTTGTAAATTAATTTTTTAGTTTTTTATTTGCTTAGCTTAAAGTGTGCAAGTCTGTGGTATCTGGCAAATAGGTAGTTAGGTTTGGTAGTGAGATTTAAGGTGGCTGGAGTGAAAGGTGAGGTAGGTGTAGAGGTGTGTTTAGAGGGAAACACAAGAGTAGAGAGGAGTGGGTGTTCGTAGGAGGTTAGGAGATAAGTAGTTACAAGAGGAGGTAAAAGTGATAAGCAGATAACTATTCTAAGGTATAGAGGGAGGAATAATGTACACATTTTTTAGGTTAGGGAGGTGAGAGACAAAAAGGAAAGTAGATAGAAGTAAAGAAGAGAAATAGTATTATGACTTTAAGTGGTAGAGGGGAGGATAGATTTGAGAAAGGTGGGTGTGGTATGAGGTGAGAGGGGTTGGGTATGCTAATGAAGAGATTATGTCTGATTGGTTGGGAGTGTGTTTACCAGTGGTATAAGTGTAGGACTACTGGGTGCGGGTGGGAATTGGGGGCAGGGTAGGGGAGTGGAGTGAGCCCGAAGGGCGAACGGAGCGGCTAGAGACAAGAGAGCAGAGTGTGGATGAAGACAATCAGCAAAGTATGAAAAATTCAGCAGGTAAGTCTGGGAGTGAGAGAGTGTTGCCACAGGTTTGGACACTGATAGCAAGATGGTCAGGATGTTAAAGGAGGGGAAAGTAGTAGGAATGGCTAGTGCAAGGAAAGAAGGAGTATAGGTGAGACTGAGAAAGCTAGGAGCAGAGTAAGGCAAGCTGAGAACAGTGTAAATAAGGTAAGGAATTTAGAAATAAGGTCTGAATTATGATGCAAGAAACTAAGTTTGAGACAACACCAGAAGGTCTGATACTATGGAGCAAATGGGAGATGCCCAGTTAGAGACTGATAGTCTGAGTGGAAGTGAGGAAAAGCAGAAGAGAGAGAGAAAAGGGGGTTAGAAGTAGCTTTTGAAACAATACAAGACAGAGAAGAAAGGCTTTTGAAAGGGTATGGCTGCTGGCAAACCTGTCAGAGAGACTTGGTTTTCCAAGCAAGGGTCTTTGCAACCATTAGATAACAGTTTATCTGTACCAGTGTCAATACATACTTTCACTGTCTTTCAAAAGCAAAGTGTCTCTTTGGGAGCTGTTAGAGGTTTTCTTTACTTTGCCCTATTGTTCAGTGGTGTCCAGCTGGGAGATAGCAGGTATTTGGTGCAGAGACAGACTGGAACACAGTTTTAGTACTATAGATAAGGAGAAAGAGAGGGTAGTAAGGTAGACAGCACAAAAAAGCAAATGTGGAAGTTTCAAACACTCTACAATAGTAAGCAGTAATACTACATAGTAATCATCAATCTATACAATTCAAATAGTATCAGGTACTATTGTAAAAGCAGAGCAATGTATAGCCTAAACAGTGGACTAAATTTATATAAGGTTAGATAAAGAGCTGCAATAATAGCAAGGGAAAACACTATGTTGAGTAATTTGACAAAATTATATTGCAATATTAAAGAAAATTGCCTAGCATAAGTATTGCTTAAAGTCACTATATCATACTGTTAATACTGTACAGGCCTTAGAGAGAAATACTGTGACTGTTTAAAATTCCATACAATACTTAACATCAACAGTTACATGGGTACAAAATAAATAACTGTACCAGTAATTGTAAGGAAAAATCCCTTAGCTGACATACAATACTAGACAATGTATCACTAATACATTTGTAACATATATTCTTTAGTAGTCGCAATTTTGTCAGGTTATTATTTAGCAGGACAGCGGTAAGAAAGCTGCTTGGTTAGACTGCTATGGACATGTTTTAATGGCTGAGCAGTTTATACAGGAGTTCCTTGTACTAATGAAACCTATAGGCTAATTTTGTTAGGTTATTATTTAGCAGGATTTGATACAAATTCAGCGGTAAAAAAAGGTACTTGATTAGACCGCTATGGGTATCATATTGATGACTGTGTGGTTTATAAAGCAATTTCCTATACTCATGGAGCTAAAGGTTAGGAATGAGCAGGTCAAGAGAATGTGGAGCTAGGTGCCAGATACTCTGCGAGTGTGTTCAAAGTCATGGAAGATGAATACTTTTTAGGACAGGGTTGACTTAGAGGGAAAACATCAGGAAAATAGATAGTACTAATGCACGGAGGTCACTATTAGCAACAAAAGAAAGTTTCACTTAAAGTAAGGAGGGTTACAGTGGCAGGCTCCTGGGCCTTTGGGTACAAACCAAGGAGGCACCACGCATCAATTGATAAAGAGAAATTAGCGTACTACAATATTAGCAACACACCTTCGAGGTTAGTCCGCTGTTCAGAATAATAAAATAGAAAGCACTCTAAAGCAACTAGGCTCTAATTCAAGTATAATACGGAGAGCAGCTACTTTGTAAATCTAAGCACATTCTAACCAAGTATATCGGGCAACAGTAGCAGTAGCTAAAACTATATTTTTAAATACGGAGAGCAGTTACTTTGTAAATCTAAGTAAATTCTGGCTCAGTACATTGAGCAAAAGTAGCAGTAGATAAAACTATATTTGTTAAATGATATGTATACTAAGGTAGTAATATAGTCACAATACATACAGGTCAAATACCAGGACATCTAAATTATAGGACAGCCCTACAGTAGTAGGAATTTAGGGGGAGTAGCATGTGGCAAACGTTACAGCGGTGCTAAGGTCACAGAAAGGGGCTCAGCCTGATTAATAGCATATATACACTACAAGATGTAGTTTAGAACAGTAACGCATGTAATCAGTCTGGCGAGACTCAGTATTCGACATAGAGCAATGTGCAGGTATAGCCTACAGTATTACATGAGCAAGAAGCCACAAATAATATATGAGCGGCAGAATCAGACAGTATTGCTTAGGGCTATGTTGCTTGGACAACACTTCAAACAACAGCAACAGTTAAGCCAGTTCTTGTTATTTATAAAAATAAGACATATAATCCATCTGGCAAGACACTATTGTCAACATAAGGTAATGTGCTGATAAAGTTAACAATTCACACCAAAAAGCAAGCCGCGAGTTAGTATGTATGCGGCAGAGGCAGAAAATTAATGCTTACGGTTGTATTACTTAACAAACAGTTAAAACAGCAGCAAGGTAACATAAGGTAACAATGATAATAAGCAGAATAGGCTAAATATGCAGTAAATGTATACTCATTAACATCGCTGACTATGCGAGCGTTTATACAGTGTATCAAGTCACATAACAGAGAAAAACACTTAAAATACAATGTAAAAATATATAACATCAAAGAACAAGCAGATTACCCAGACTGAGCATTTAGTTACTTACCCAGAATCAAGCTCCGAAGCAGGGAGCACAGCAGCCAGAGGAAGGGTAGTAGAAAAAAGATGGCGACCCTGAGTACGGGGTATACTTATAAGGTGATAGGAGGTGAGGGGGAAGGGGAGGGGAAAAGCCTAGAGGCAGGAATAGGGCAGTAGTCGTAAGATAAGAAGATGATGGACAGGTAGTAGGTATGAAAGGATTAGGTTGGAGGAGGAGCTAATAGGACACGATAGCAGAGTATATGGGGTAGCAGAGAAGACAGATAGGGAGATAAGCAGTATAAGATGAATAGGTGGAGCAGGAGCTAGTGTATGATAAGACTCTAGTTAAAAGAAGGGGATGATAAGATAGCATTAGGTGAGTTAGTGAACAAGCCAGATAAAAAGAGTAGGACAGAGACAAGAGAGCAGAGTGTGGATGAAGACAATCAGCAAAGTATGAAAAATTCAGCAGGTAAGTCTGGGAGTGAGAGAGTGTAGCCACAGGTTTGGACACTGATAGCAAGATGGTCAGGATGTTAAAGGAGGGGAAAGTAGTAGGAATGACTAGTTGCAAGGAAAGAAGGAGTATAGGCGAGACTGAGAAAGCTAGGAGCAGAGTAAGGCAAGCTGAGAACAGTGTAAATATGGTAAGGAATTTAGAAATAAGGTCTGAATTATGATGCAAGAAACTAAGTTTGAGACAGGACCAGGAGGTCTGATACCATGGAGCAAATGGGAGATGCCCAGTTAGAGACTGATAGTCTGAGTGGAAGTGAGGAAAAGCAGAAGAGAGAGAGAAAAGGGGGTTAGAAGTAGCTTTTGAAACAATACAAGACAGAGAAGAAAGGCTTTTGAAAGGGTATGGCTGCTGGCAAACCTGTCAGAGAGGCTTGGTTTTCCAAGCAAGGGTCTTTGCAACCATTAGATAACAGTTTATCTGTACCAGTGTCGATACATACTTTCACTGTCTTTCAAAAGCAAAGTGTCTCTTTGGGAGCTGTTAGAGGTTTTCTTTACTTTGCCCTATTGTTCAGTGGTGTCCAGCTGGGATATAGCAGGTATTTGGAGCAGAGACAGACTGGAACACAGTTTTAGTACCAGAATCAAGCTCCGGAGCAGGGAGCACAGCAGCCAGAGGAAGGGTAGTAGAAAAAAGAAAGTTTGGTAGCAGATCAATCTCAAACCAATTCAAATGAGAGTCTACCAAAACTAAGTAGTGTTGATTGATCCACTTATAGATATCATTTGCTACAGCAGACCAAGGTAATCAGGAATTGGATTTAACTGAAGTGCTTCTCTTTGCAAATGCAGTCTAGTACTACTGCATACTGAACAAGAAGAAAGAACTCTATACATTTTTTTGATAATGAAGGCCAAAATACTAATCCTCTTGCTCTTCTCTTAGTGGATGCGGATCCTGGGTGACCATGATGCAACATCTGAATATATTCTTGTAAGGAAGCAGGAAGAACAATTTTAGGACCTTTGAAAATAATTACATTTTCCATCAACAATTCATCTCTGTAAGGAAAACATGCTTGCACCTCAGGTGATACATTAGGTTGCTTTGACGGCTATCCGAAATTAATATAGTGATTGAGCTTCTGTGAAATTGGATCAGTCTGAGTGGGATCTCTTAACTCATTAAGTCTAGTGGTGGGAAAAGTATGCACTGACATCACATCAAAATCAAAAGTCTCTGCATCAAGCTGTTCTGCTGTACGTCTGGGCGATCTGGATAAGGTATCAGCCAGATAGAGCAATGTGCCTTTAGTGTAGACCAATTTGAAATTGTACTTTTGTAATTTGAGCATCATTGTTTGTAATCTCGCTGGAGCGGAATGCATAGGCTTCATTAGAATAGTAACTAGAGGTTGATGATCAGTTTCAATCTGAATCACTGGAGCTGAATGCATAGGCTTCTTTAGAATAGTAACTAGAGGATGATGATCAGTTTCAATCTGAATAGCTCAACCATAAATATAATCATGAAACTTGGATCATGCAAATACTATAGCCAAAAGCTCTCTCAATGTGAGCATACTGCATCCCAGTTTGGGTTAGTGTTCTAGATACATAGGCTACTGGTCTGCTCTCTTGAAATATAACTGCACCTAGGCCAAATTTTGAAGCATCAAAGGAAAGGATAACTGGTTTGTTGACATTATAGTATGTTAACGTACGTGGGGTGGCAACTTTTCTGCTTAAGGTCTTCAAATGCCTTCTGATGATGTTCCAGCCATGACCATGCAACAGTTTTGCATGTTAGCCCTCTTAAAGCTGCTGTCAACTCACTGATGTCTGGTATAAATATGCATAAATAGTTGAGCATGCCCAGAAAATGCTGTAAACTTTGTACACTGTCTGATGCTGACATCTCTAGTATAGCTGCTTGCTTGGTCGGGTCCCATGTACCTAACTTCTGGTAGTCTGAATTTACACTTCAGAGGATTGAGCTTTAAGTGCACTTCACATGCTCTGTCTAGAACTTTCTGTCATGCTCTGCTTCACCATTGCCTCCAACCAATAGATCATCTACTGTTATGGCACAAGGATAACCTGAAAAAATTTGTTCCATTGCACACTGAAAAACTTCACTTGTAGAATTTATTCCAAATGGCATCCTTAGGAATCTGTATCTGCCAAATGGAGTACCAAAAGTAGTTAGAAATGAAGATTTGTGATCAGGCAACACTTGCCAAAATGAACTATTTGCATCCTAAACAGAAAATACAGTGGCATTCAGTATTAGAGCTGCAACTTCTTCAGCTGTGCACATTGGATGTTATGGTTCCTTTAATGCTTTGTTCAAATTTCTTGGGTCAATGCATATTCTGATTTCATCTGAGCCTTATTTTGTGAGTGGCTACCATGGTTGATACCCATTCAGTTGGTTCTGTGACTGGACAAATCACACCTTGCTGCACCATTTTGTCCAATTGAACTTCAGCTTTATCTTGCATAGCTATCAGAACTCTTCTTGCTGGTCTGACTACTGAAGTGACCTCAAGGTCTAACTTCATGGAATACACAACTGGACGTTTGCCCAATTTGTCATCGAAAACATTAGCATACTCTGAGAAAATGGCTTTGGGGAAATTGGAAGGCGGAACTGCACTTACATGATGAAATTCTTTAGCAAAAGAAAGCAGATTCATTCTTAAACTATATTTGAGACCCAGTAAAGATTGCACTGGTCTTTGGACTATGTAGAATAATAAGTCGTAACAGTTCACAGCCAGATAAAATGAAAGTATCACTGAACCTTTGGTTTGAATTTCCTCACCTCCATAAGTAACAAGCCTCAAAATGCTGGTTATATTAAGTTGTTTGTTAGTTTTCACTTTTGCAAATGTGTCTGCTGATATAACATTACACTTTGACCCAGTGTCTTCTTTGAGCTCTGTGAATTTTCCATTGATCCAGCTAGTACAAAACAGTTCACTTCTTGTTAATAAGTTTACTGCATCGACTCTTTCAACAAGCACTGATACACCATCTACATAGAAAGCTGACTGATTTGGCTCTACTTTGATCAATTTGCTTTTTTGTGCGACCTTTCTTTACAACTGTGTGAGGCTTACTTGATGTACAAAATTTTTGAAATGGTTCCATTTTTTACACTTGTGACATTGCTGACCAAATGCTAAGCACTTCTCAATTTTAGACTCATGATTTGCACCACAGTTGTGACAGTTAATAATAAAACTAGATTTGGATTTTGCTGATTCACATTTGAATTGCACTGAACTGATGCTGGAGTTTGCACTTTTCCTGGAACTTTCTAGAAAACCTTGTGGCTTCTTTGGAAATCCTGTAGCTGCAACATGCTTAGACCTGTTCTTGTTTATCACGTGTTGCATACTATCTACGTTTGCTCTGGAGCCAACTGAAACCATGCTCTTGTCACTCACAACCATTCTTGGATGTTTTTCTGTCACCTCATGGATCTGACACATCTCTTTTGCTTTCCTCAATGTTAAATCACTGTCACAAAGTAAAATATTTCTCACAGCTGTACTATTAGAACCACATATAAGTCTGTCCTTTATCAGCTCATCTTTTAGATCACCAAAGTGACACATTTTAGCTCTGTTTCTCAAGTCAGTTATATATAGTTCCCCTGGTTTCTGATCTTTTATGTAAAACAAATGCCTCTCTAATGTAATATTCATTTGGGGGTTGCACATTTCTTTAAACTTGCGCTTCAAACACTCAGGGTCTTCCCTTGATTCAGCTTGTACAACAATATGTCAGTCTGCACCTTCTCCTTCATACACTGCTGGTGCAAACACAAATGAACTCTTGCTATGGCTTCAGACCCTGCTAGGTTTATCAAAATAAATGCCTTGGTGTATGCATCTCTATCTGCATAAGCTGCTTGTATGAAAATATCGTACTCTTACTCAAATATTCTTCAGTTCTCTACAATATTCAGATCAAACACAAATGATAAGGGATTTCGAAAGCCGTTTGCCATATTAACACATAACAGCAAAGGGTTTTGCAAATAAGCATGAATATATACACATATACACATATACACATATGCATACATTTTTGGCATAAATAGTACTTGTCCAATACCTTCCTGCTCTGAAATCATACTTTCATTGGGCTTATTGGAATTATGCGGATGAACGAACTAGTAGTATTTTCGAATAACTGGACTTTGCGAACTAAGCTTCTCAGGTGTTTGAATACTTCACTGGATTTTGCAAAATAAACTCTGGCATTTCAAAACTTTTGGAATATTATCTGTAAAGGCAGAAATGCTAAAGTAATACACAATCACTTGCTATACTTTCAGAATTTTATTGGTAAAGGCAGAAATGCTAAAGCCACGCACCATCACTTGCTAAAGTCATCACTTTAAGAAACATTTGAGAACTTTATGAAGTAACTGAGTGATTCATGAGTACTGTTGTAATGTCATATTTTGCAAGAAAACACCTTTTAGTGTAAAAAACGTCAAGCAATTGCAGAATACAAATAAACTGGACATCTGTTGCCCAAAATTCAATAACTTTTGAAGTAATTGCACTTTGTGAATACCTGCACAAAGCAGACTGAAATGTCTCCAAAATGGCGGTACCTTCCTAAGCAACTCTTTACAGTACAAGAAGCTCTCTGTAATAGTGACACTTTGCAAATAAACACCCCAACCCAAGAACTTTTTGAAATAGGTATATTTTGACTGGATTACATGAGATAGTTGCACTTTGCACACAATGAACTCTTCTAAATACATGCACAGTAATATGCACACACTATTAGCACTTTTACAGACTCTGAGACACTTCAAATAACATTAGTTGCACCCTTGATACAATACAAAGTCATAGTTATGCCCAAACACAATACTTTGTCAAAACACATGCAGTCACCTTGTTTTATTTTTGCTTAATGTGCCATTTTCTTTTCTTATTATATTCATTTTGCTCATTTAAGCCATTTTTATGCCAGTGTACTTTTCATGTGCTTGTTTTACTCCAAAGATACCCAACTTTGCCTTAAACATACTTGTTTTGCTTTAAACATAATCATTTTGTACTTTACTGATAATTCTTTCATCAAATCCTTCTAACTTAAACATTTTCTTTAATTAACAGTCTTTTTCATACTTTCTGCTTGCCTGATAATGCGGTTTGTGCCCTTGTAATGCCCATTTTTTTTTTCATCTTTTGTATCGAGTAACCAAGCCCAACAGCAAAAAATAACACTGCAAAAAAGAAGAAACGCTGTGTTTCATCTTTCGTATTGAGTAAATAATTCATGTTATTTCTTATTACCTTTGTTTCTTTCTGGTTATGTTTGTGCTCTTTTCTCTCGGTTTTACCTTTGCTATCATCTTTGCATCTCATGGCTCCACATATTCTTCTCTCTTTGATCCTGGTTCTGACACCATGTCACTTTTGTGTTAGGACATGAATAAATGAGTCTTCATGGGTTCTGTTCAAGCAACTTTATTTTATACAAACACATTGCTATAGAGGCTTACTGACTAGAACTTAAGTAACTTATATACAAACTAACAACTCCAATCATGCGTGCTCATACCCTGGCTGCTTCTACAAAATAGCATTAGGGATTGCACATGTCTGGAATTTATACGTGCACTTACAGCCTCACATGCTTCTTAAAGATATAGCACACACACTTTACACACTGATGTACAAACATGAAGGGGACTGATTAACAGGACTATGATAAATTCAAATAGACTTCACTTACCAGGAGTGGCATCTTTCAGAGCCACAATCTCAAATGTTTCATAGCTATGCATTTTCTAAAAATCAGATTGTAAAATCACAATTATGTTACTTAAAGCATACCATCAATTTATATTTAGATCTTTAGGTTCATAACATTCATTGCATAACAGCAATAATATGATAAAGCTGAGAACAATTAACAAATTCAAAAGATCTTTACCTAATATTTCAAGAAAATGGATGTGCCAAACTTATCCTATAGAGTCTGAAGGTTTTACTGTGCTAGCACACAGACCTTTATACCATGAAAATATGTATAAATCTCAATAGTCTAAACTTGTAGTAAAACTTATGCCAAATGTCTATAGCAAAGAGAAAAAGTAAACAGCTGTAGATATACACTGGGATTCAATAAAATATGTGCAGGAATAGTGCTATTTCTGCACAGAGTGAACTGTGTCCATGTCTGTAGAACCCTAACAGCAGCGCTCTTTGCATATTCAAGGCACACTACTGATAAGGGCTGTGCAGAGATGAACAGTGAATGAGTGCATGGGGTATGTTCTAGCACTGCTTGCACAGTTAACACATTCCCAGTACTCAGAAAGTGTTGTATGGCACTCTCTAAAACTAATGCGACATAATATTAGAGAAATTCTCTAATTTTATGCCAGTATTTCAGTGTCCGTGGACACTGAAATGAAATAAATGGGTATTTCAGTGTCTGTGGACACTGAAATACATGCAGGAGAAGATAAACAATGCAGGGGGTGTGTATCAGGTTATGTGACACACCCCCTAAAGTGCCATACGACACCTCACAACCTGCTAAAGCAGGAAATGTGGACAAAGGCACAAATAATGGGGGAACAAAGCCCTAAAATTAGGGACACTTCTTAAATATTGTTCTCACAAACTTAGAAAGTTGATAGCAAACAGGTTATGCATTAGCATGAATATCCAAAGGATAGAAGTCTGAAAGTCAAATGTATGCCATTACTTCCTGGCTGCAGTCCATGTGGACAAAGGCACAAATAATGGGGGGACAAAGCTGTAAAAATATGAACACTTCAAAAATATTCCTCATACAAACTTAGAAAGTTGACAGAAAACAGGTTATGCATTAGCATGAATTTCCGAAGGTCAGAAGTCTGAAAGTCAAATGTATGCTATTATTTCCTGATTGCAGTCCTCAATGACTTGTAAGAAAATCACAATACTCACTATATAACATAATAATATAATAATAATAATAATAATATAAATTTTTTTCATGCTAAGAAATGTTTAAGTATAGCTGAGTGGGTGTGCGTGTTATGGGCCTCCGCTTAGCATTGCTTAAACATCCTATAAGAGATAAATAAAATGTACAGCTCAAATTCCCAAACAGAGATAGTGTAGTGGTTAGAGTCCTGCCTTTACCTGCAGGCATTCATGGTCTGAGAACCAAGACAGGCAAGTATTTTTTTATGGGAAAGCAGTATTAAAATTATTTTTTCAATATAAATTATGTAGTAACTGTTTTCTGTCAACCAAGGAGGTGTAGCAGGTGTAAAAATGGAAGTATGAGTGCATATAACATGTGAAATCACCCATGTATACACAAGTGTACCATACAGTATAGTCACACCCCTTGCTAATGTAATGAAAGCACATAAAGGGATGTCATGTAAAGCAAATCATATAACCTACTAAATGAAGTAATTATTCTGATTTTTAAAAAGAAAAGTGAGCAGTGGTAGCAATACTCACCTATGCTTACCAGGTGTAAGCATTGCTTAGATGTGATTGCTAGCAGCAGGTAGCTCAGCTAAGTGGATTTGTACACTGTTAAGCAGTGCTCAGCAAGTACCCCTTTTAAGCACTGTTCAACTCAGCTTAGCAGATTTGGGTGCTGCTAAGCTGTGTTCAGCATTTTCAAAATGGACCAATGACGGCAAAGTGTGGGAATATAGCCTTATTTAAACCATACAGGCAGGAATACAGCCATAACCTGCTTAGTTTGATCTCTGCAAGAACATGTCTGGCATTGGAGAGGGAGCTAGCTTTCGGGCACAAAGCTGGAGTATTCAAGAGTCCAGGGTCATGGCTGGACTCCTTGTAGAAAACCATGATGAGAGACTGCTGTGGGGCCAGTACCAGGGCTCACAATACAAAGCAGAGGCCTGGGACTGTCTCGCATGTGATCTTACCAGTGCTACTGGCATCCCACATACTGGTGAGCAGGTATGGCACCACTACGCTGACCTAAAGTGGAGGAAGGGGGCACTCTTTGCCCAGTGGATCCAAGATGCATGGGCACAGAATGCTCCAGTAGTGAGTAAGTATCACTATCAAGTAGTTTGTAGCAAATACTAGCCTAAGAATGTGATATACAGGTATGCATAATGTTTGTTTTTCTCCCCTATAGCTGCAGCAGAGAGGGCTATAAACGTAGAAACCCATGCCAACAGACTGCTGAGGCTGCACCAACAGGTTGGTGGGTACAAATCTATTTTGCAGTATATTCTTCAAATAGCTAAGAAAGAATACATTGTAGTTATACTGTTACTCTGTGAACTGAATAAATAAAAAAAGTTTGACCAACTAATATTGATGTGCAATAAAGATTCCTACAAAAAATGTTGTGTTTACTCTGGTATGTTGTTGTAGACATACAGAATGTATACATTTTTTCACAGCAAATGTGGCTGTGACAGCATACATTAACTGTGGTTGTTCTGTGAACCAGCTGTAAAAAAAACTGTAGATTGTGGAGCTGTAAAACAAGATATAACTGAAATGTGAAATATATAATGCACTAAGCTCTGAACCCTGAATAGTAATGTGTAAAGTTTCAAAGTGTGTTCCATCCAGCATTGCCTTGTGTTAACCTTTGCTTTCCAGACTGTAGTAATCCAAAGGATTAATGCACAGTACAATAACTATTTGTGATGCATGTATCACAGGATTACAAGTTCATACTGTCTAACTAAGAGACTATTAGGCAAAAACCAGTAAAGCAAGAAACAGGAGTTCCCCAGTAGTGCAGTCCAATAATAAATAGCTTAGCTGTTAAATTTTCCCACCCAGACATGGTTTGAATCCAGGGAGTGGTACTAAGATATGTGCATAAATACACACAAGGAATCAGGAATAAATGTAAAAACAGTCAGGAAGTGTTAATACATATTTTCTCCACAGGTTGTACAGGTAAGGAAATGCTGGTACTAGCTGTATGAAGGGTATTCTAATAAACTGTGTACAACTATTCAACTGTCCCACCACATGCCTGCAAATGACAACCAGATAGGTACATACAACATGCACTCTTCCTGATACATGTTTATCAAGCTTCACACTGTCATGGTTAGTGGTCACTGCTGCCAATAACCTTGGACACATTTAGGAAAGCAGTTGAAGTCTGCCAGTAGCACACTCACATAACAGCACTTCAGTGTACTCCTCCTGTGCCAGATATGTAACCTTGACATGTATGAGTCCCCTCTAGTCATGTACCCACAGTTGTCACAGTTTACCACATACCATTCCAGGCTGACAGCTTAATAGGTATGTTTGTGTTACAGAAGCTATGGGCCATAGGCAGGTATAAAGTGAGGGCAGACCCATAGAGTATTCAGCAGTACTGTTGTGGAAATTAGAAGCATAAACAGTTGTTAATGGGCTTTTTGTCTCTATCCCCCCATCTGAATCAATACAATAATCCATATACTATGGGTATGTTTTACTCCAAACCTAATGGTGGGACTTGTGTTCTATTATTGTTCATATATTTGATTGGTTGCATGTTAACATACCTTGTTCAAATACCATTGCTGGTGGCCTGTTAATGTCAATGCTACTGGGATGCTGTTACAATGCCTACTGTTGCTCCATTTAGCATGTGTTCATTTTGCTATGCAACTGTTCCAAATCTGTTTTATGGGGTTAATTGGAACACCCATACATGCTGTTATAACTAACCTGGAAATGTGTTGTTCATGCCTAACCAACATATTTTTTTAAAATCTTAACAACATAGCACATTTGGAAAGGCAGATCCTGGTGGATCCACCTGTCCCACCTTATCTAGCTGTGGCATCAGGCCCCAGCATGTCTGGGACCCAACCCAGGAATTCCTCATCCAATGGTCCTGCACCACCTTCAGGTGGAACCACATCAGGGGATGGGGCCTGTCTCCCCCCTGGGAGCAGGCATAAACAGGAGCCTCTCACCAACAGTCAGTGCTGGGGTTTGGTGCGCAGCACCATCCGAGCTGAGTTGGGTGGGCATCTGTGCCAGATTGAGGGTTACCTGGTGCACCTCAAGGAGCAGGCTGCCCCTTCTGTCCAACCCCCAGCACAGCCACCTTTGGGGCTGTGAAGGACCAGTGGTGACTGTCCATAGGTGGGGACCTCTGTTTCACTGTATCCATTTGAGGCTCATGGGCTTTGGATCCCAACCACCCTCCCCATCAAAAGTGTTTACCCCCCTCATGTGTCATAGACCACCAAATCAGCAAATGCAACCAATCCCACCTAACCTACCTCCCCAAACATACCTACAGCTCTTCCCCAACTCCCACTGTCACCTTAAATAAAAGAGACATCTGTCCCACAAAATAAAATTGCCCCATACATAGCTCTACATTTTGACTCCATGTACAGTGAAACTAATCAATCAACCCACGGATTACTCTGAAAAATGTTTGCCACCAACACCCCTCCCTGTGGGGTGTGAGGCTGTAAATTCCAAATTTTACACGGAAGAAATGCAGAGCTATGGTCCTTTCCTAGAGCTGTCCTGCATATCCCTAGCTGATTTTCATAATGTTTTACCCTCTGCTTGCCTCCATGTCACCACTTTCCTATCACCTTTTTTTCTTTTCTTTAAAGAAAATTACCGCAGATGTAAGTGGGAGTAAGTGGTGCTAAGAGAAGCTAAGAGGTTTCACCATCTCTTAGCAACAATTAGCACTGCACAAAACCATGCATTCCCACTTACAACTGCTTAAAAGTGCCTTAATCACTCTGATTCCATCAGCCCTTGTTCTGCCCAGCAACAAAATAATCAGCCCTGCCAAGTGTCAAACCTGGGATGCTGTGCACTACAAGCACAGCAAAGTATCAGTACACCATCTGAACTGTGGGAAGCAGTAATGCTTTTACAAACATATCATTCATTCTGGTCATTTAACATTAATGAAAAAAATAATCCCTTCTAAATCTGGAATCCAAGACCCTGTGCACAACAACCATAGCAACATACATCTACACCATCTGAGCTATAGGAATTTGCAATGTTTTTACAAACATATCATGCATAACAGTCATTCAACATAAGGGGGAATTATATATCCATAGTACTGTTATATACATATATATGTATATATATATATATATATATATATATATATATATATATATATATATATATATATATATATATATATATATATGGGTCTATGTTACTTGCTCGAAATCCCAAATTCTCGAACAAGCAACATCGATACCCATAAGAGTGAAACTACACTACCGCAAAAGTGCATTATCATGAAAGCCGGTTTTCCGAACCCGCAAAAAAACAAAAGAAATTCCACACCCCCCTATTTAAATATACCAACTCCGAGATTGCACTACAGTGCAGTAACGGGAAATATTCCCGTTATGCACTGTATGCAGATCTCCATGCAGTCCAGTTTAGCTTTCACAAACTTCATCATATGAGGTCGGCCATATGAAGTTCGAGATTGTGGGAATTCGACCATTTGCAGTAGATCCATATATATATATATATATATATATATATATATATATATATATATATATATATATATATATATATATATATATATATACACATATATATATTTTTGTTTTTTATATATATTATGTGTGTGTGTGTGTGTGTGTTCATACAGAGAGATATATAGACAGATAACCAACATGTTACTTCAAAAGCCTGACAAACAGGGGGGATAAAGGGCAAACAATTGTGGCATTTTTGAAATATGTCTGTCTTATGCATAGAGGTCTGATAGAGTGGCATGGTGTGCTTTAACATACAATGCCAGACAGATTCCAGGTCTGAAACACAAATGAATGTCAAAATGTACTGATGTCAATGCTCACATCATCCCAGTGATTTCTCAGAAACCCACAACTGTTGTGGCCAACAGACAAAACATATGAGCCACACATCAGGACAGTCTCCAAACACCTGGACAGTGGGGAAGTATAACCGCAGTCATGTAACAGAATGGAAAAACCCATGACAGCCACCAACCATGTCACCCAGCACCTTCTGAACCACAGTATGACCAACAAGACACTAACCTAAATCAGCTCTGAGCAATTACCCATTTATATCCAAATATATCATGCACTACAGGGATGGAACTGTAATGAAAATCAGATAGTGGTGCATAACTGTCCACCCACAACCATTTGCAGCACAGTCACAGCAACATACCAGTACCCCAAATTAACTTTGGAGTAGAATGACTGAAAGAACATATCCTGATTCCCAGACACACAGTACACTGACAGATACTGGCCCATCTCACAGTCTACTGGGAATCCTGAGATGTTACAGGACCTTTCTTAGTCTGCCCCTACAAACATACACACCTAATAGACCACCAGCAGCTGTAGCAGCATGCACAGTCAGATAGAAAAGGGATCTGTGACACTCACATCTGCTACTCTCCCTACCCAGCCAAACAAACATCAACACACAACACTGTTACACAATCTTGGTAGTTGCCTCACAATGGCCAGACATACATAACTCTCATATGTACAGATTTCCACAGAATTACCAGGGTGTGAGAAAATATTCATGGCCACTTCCGCATACCACTTCCAGGAGTCTGCTAAGTCAATGGGATGATATCTTGAGTGCAGTCAATAAATAATGGTATCGCATACTTCTTACCATCTTACAGCAAGACATCTGGACAAAGCATGACATACTTGGGGACAGGGGCCTGGAAAGAGGGACAAATCTCACATAATGATGTTACAAACTGAAACAGTTGACAGTGTCACAGGCTTTGTTGTAACATAACATCCCTGAAGTATATGATGTCTGATACACCAATGGATGTCAACAGTTACTGACTACAATTCTCACATTATCCTACTGCTTCCACAAAAACAGACATTGTCTGTGGAACAGACCAAACATAGCAGGTGAGCCCCTGGGCAGTCTGTGGACATCAGGACAATTGCGTGGTATGTCAGACATCAATTCACACAGAAAATGCATGTCCAGTTGAAACTTGTTAAACTAGAAACCCTCTATGTGTATAACACCACTACTAACTTATAATCTGCACCCAATTCTGGAGCTTTGTTCAACATGTTGCTGGGCTGTCTCCACATGTCCTCTCTTGAGAGGTATTCCCACCTACTTCCTGTGAAGCTGTATCCCTCACACCTCCATAATGTCCTCCACTCAGGCAAGGAAAAGGGGCAAGGGACACATGAAGGCCATAATTATAGCACTATGTTGCAATGGCATTGGCAAATAGAAAGACAACACAGCTGCTCTGGATAAAAGTAGCAAGTGGGAGACACTGACTGGTGCACAGGCCATCACCTGCTCATGAGCAGTACCTATAAAAGGCAAGCTGCTGCCTATGCAACACAGGTCTCAACCCATCTACATAAAGACAGACTGCAACTACACAAACCTAACCATTTGCATTGTTGTGATGGAACTCCTGAGCACTATAACAGGTATGTCAATCATGTAAGCATGTAATGGAATACAGAAGGGGGATGCAATGATGTCAAATGGGACATTAAACACTAGGCTGCAACATGACCTGCTGGACTCACATGCTGCTGTCCAGCACCTATGGCCATTACTGCTTGCCCTGCCTGCACTGATATGGAGCATATCTCTGGCCCCATGTCTCCCCAGCAAAGATCAGCTCATGTATGACTATTAATGGAGTCTCTGTTGTCCAATACTAAGTGTGTCACTGGTAGGCCAGCTACATGGGATGTTGTAATTATTCATGTGTCACATGTGAATGCTACTCTGATACATATGCTTGTCTTACAAATGTAAGAGATGTATGTAGGGTATGTGTATACTACACGATAGGTGCAGATGTGTGTGTTGAACTGTATGTGATTTACTGAACCCATACGTGACAACTCTCCAAAGTTTTGCAGACTGACTACATGTCTGCCTCATATTTGTAGTCAATGCTTCAGACAGTTGTGTATCGTCTGGCATATCATTGGCAACCCATTAAAGACTGAAGTCATAACATATTAGTATCCATTCCATTGTCAGATGTCATATCCTGCAGGGTACATCTGTGAATGTGACACCATCTTTACTGGCAAGTAAGTGTGTTTCAGCTAGATTCATAAAGTGACACTTTTTACTGGCCTTTTCACATCACTGATGTATGCTTTTGTGCAGATGTCTTGCTCTAACAGGAGCTAGGTGTCTTACCATGACACCCATGTCAATGCAAGTGTACCTTGCCCTGTAGGATGCTGATATTTGTGCAGTCACTGACATCTGTTTTCTAGCTGTGGAGAGCACACCGACTTTGCCAGGTCATGCATTCTATCATACATTTATACCCCAAATGGAGGCCCGCAAATTCATAAGAGGTGGAGTGTTGAACATTAACATAAGCATACACACCTCCAGTCTGGCCAAACAGTATGTCACATGGGTGACATCTCAAGTGCAATTAACAGTTGATAAAACACCTACTCAAATCATAGCTAGCTTCAGGCCTCCAGCCATGATTATGGACACCCACCACACCTATTAGGACCTGCTGGAATCTGTCAGGATTCACTCGTCTACCCTGCTCCTGGGTGACTTCAAATATCCAACCATAGTGAGCGTACCATATGCCACCTGAACATGAATGGACATAGATTCCTCGGCTTTGTCAATGGCAATGCAGTGGATCTGCTGGTCAACACTCCTACAGCAAGTGGGAATCTCATGTAGCTGGTCCTAACCAACATGAGTAGCCACTGTAGCAGTTCATACAGCTATGTGGGTGCCCACATAGTACTGTGGTGTGGGCCTGGACAGTGATGCTAGTTCCAACAAATAGGACATTCACTGTACAGCTACTTCTACCTACTCTGAGAGGATTTATAGTCTTTTGTGTACAATTAATTTTGTTTGACACTGTAAAGGGGGGGTGGAGAGGAGGGGAGATGGTGACCTGAACAGTGATGGCTATGTCTTCAGATATTACCAAGGAGGATAGCACTGTAGGAGTGCATGACAGGGCAACATCATCTCCCTCAAGGTAGGGTAAATGCCTGTGGTGGACAGCAGCAATACACAAATACAACAATAGGTGGAAACAATTGCTGCACAGGCGAAAAAGGAACAGGTATCACCTTGGTCTGTACAAGCAAATAAGAGCACAGGTGATGTATTCTGAGGCTGTCTTTTAGTGAAAATCGGACACATACGCCAAGGCAAATCACTAGGCCTTCCACACATGTTTCTGTAATTCCAGAGGCAACACACAAATCTGCTCTGTAGTGGTAGTCAATAATACCACATGCACATATGGCATAGATAAAGGCAACCAGCTGCAGACAGGCTAAGTGTAAGCACCACCCGGCTGTCCCCCCAGTTGTACACATGTGCATGTACAGCACCTGCCCCCCCCCATTAGCAGGAAGGAGGTCCGTAATGCCCTTTCAAAGACAACACAAAGAGGTCTCCATAGTCATGATACAATCCCTGGCTGCATTCCACATGAACACAGGCATGGGCTCTCAGATCCATTCTGCACTGTAGTCAACCATGGCCTGAGCACCGGTGTCATCCAGTCTTCACACAGGACAGCCACTGTCATCCCTATGCACAAAGATGGAACAATCCACCAACCCAGCCAATAAAATGCACATTAGCCTAACTAGCCTGCTCTGCAAGGGCCTGGGAGGCAATATCAAGGACATTATGAACAGGGACATCAGCAACATCAAAATGCCTGGGCCCACACACCATGGTATTGTCAAAGGGAGTTCCAGCCTGTGAAACTTGATTGACCTCTCTGCAGTGGTCAACAAACACAGGGACAGGGGGAAGATGGTGAACAATGCCTACCTTCACCTAGCCCAATCTTCTCACGCTAATCCCCAGGTGGACAGGATATATAAACCTACACAGCTAAGCACCAACCTGTAGGTTACCAGATGGGTAGCTAACTGGCCCAATGATAGTAGCCACTCAGTCAAAGTAGTATAACCCACCTCTAATAGTAGATTCATCCACAATGGTTTACCATAAAGATCGGCCTGGAGGCCTCTACTGTTTGAGATATATGTATCTGAGGTACAGGATAATAGCAGTGGTCTGTGGGTGAACAGGGGTATGGATGCTTGCAAGCTGCCCACTGTCTTACATCCCCCTACTGATGTGGCCATCCCCCAAGATCTACTCACCCAATTACTGACTGGTACAAGAAACATTACCACAAACGGAATGCCAGAAGACCCCTGACTCCCCGCTGTGCCAGATGTCATCCACAGTAAGTATGACAGTAATAATGTACTGAGCATGCATTCAGGTGTGAGGTGACTTGTGCACTGAGGTTGGTAGCAACCTGACAGTTTCCCACTGTATGGGTGCCATTGTACAGAAAGCTGTCTACATGGCCCACTTCACAAATATGGGTATGTCATAGGTAGGCCATAGGTAGTTATAAAGTAAGGGCAGACCTCTAGAGTACTGAACAGTACTTTTGAAAATATAGAGGCCTATGCAATTGTTAATGGACTTTTCTTCTCTCCCCTCACCCCTCATCTGCATCATTAATTATTATTCATATACTAATGGTATGTTGTTACCAAACCTATTGTTGGAACATGTGTTACATTATTGTTCATATAATTAATTATTTGCATGTTAACATACCTTGTTCAAATACCATTGTTGGCAGCCTGCTGCAGTCATTGTTACTGGCATGCTGTTACAATGCTTACTGTTGTTCCAGTTATGCATGAGATCTGTTTGCTACGCAGCTGTTTCACATCTGTTGTTTTGGGCTAATTGAACACCCATGCATGCCTTTAAATCTAATATTGTAATGTTTTGTTCATGACTAATCAATATATCTTGGAAAACCTCAACACCATAGCACATTTGGGAAGGCCGATCATAGTGGAGGCACCTGTCCTTTGCCATCTGGCCATGGCACCAGGCACCAGCATGTCTAGGACCCAACATGGAACTTGATCTCCTGCAGGCCCTGCACCACCTGGGGTGGACATGAAGATGAGCCCATCATCTGCCGTCAGTGCTGGGGTATGGAGTGCAGTGTCATCCGCTCTGAGTTGGGTGGACATCTTCGCCAGATAGAGGACCACCTATTGCACCTTGAGTAGTAGGCTGCCCCTCCTGTCCAGCCCCCAGCACAGCCACCATTGGGGCTGTGAAGCTGCAGTTGTGACTGCCTGCAGGTGGGGATGTCACCCCACCATATCCATATGGGCCTCTGATTTCCAGACACCCTCACCACCCAAGGTGTTTACCCCCACATGTGTCATACACTGCCCCTGTCTGCTGTCCTGTCTATCTTGTCTGTCTTCCTACACAACCTACCTCTCCAGACATACCTACAATCCTTCCCCAAAATCCCACTTTCACCTTAACAAAGAAAAAAGGGCATCTGTCCCCAAAACAATCATTGCTCCATACATAGCTATTTCAGACAGGTGTCCACTGGACATAGGTAATCTGGTACAAATGGCTTGACAACACATTTCTGTTGTCCTGACCCCACTCTCTAGGGTTTGAGTGTCCAAATTCACCTCCAGGTTCTGTACAAATGCACAGCTGTTACTGCATAAGAAATGGACAGCTATGGACCTTCCTTACACCCATCCTGCACATCCCTAGCTACCTTTCATATTGTTTTTCCCCTCTGCATGCCCCTTTCTCACCTCTTTCCTATAACTCTTTTTTCTTTTCTTTTAAAGGAATTAATGTGGGTGTAAGCAGGATTAAGAGGGAGTAAGCAAGCTTGCAGATTGCTAAGTGAAGCCAAAATGGATTAAGCATCTGTACAGTTAACCATATGTTGGCATAGCTTAGCATCGGACAAACACCTGCAAACCAACTTAAAGCCACTTAAAACTGCTTTAATCACTCTGCCTCCCTCAGCCACTGTTCAGCCCAGCAATAAAATGACCAGCCCTACCAAGTCTCAAACGCAGTACCCTGTACATTACAGTCAGAACAATGTACTACTGCACCATTTGAGCTACAGGAATTTCATAGGTTTATAGGTTCATAGGTAGGTACTAGGCTATTGGCCCTAGGGCCTATATAAGCCTATCCAGAAAATGTACCCTGGCTTTTGCCACCCAAGAAAATTATTTTCCTGTGCCCTTGTCGAGCAGAGCCACTGAAGTGATCCCTGGGGTGAATTTCCCATTTCCCATCCAATCATCAAGAATTTTCTTGAAGATTGCTAATGAGGAGCTCTGTTTGACATAGATAGGTAATCTGTTCCAGAGTATGGGAAGTCTCTGGGACAAGGTTTAGGTCCCTAGAGCGTGTAGCTCGGATGGATTGGGATTTCTTTAAGTGGAGCATATCCAACAGCTCTGGGTTTGACATAGCTTTGTATGTTAGGCAGAGATCACCCCTGAGTAGGCGATATGCGATGGAGTAAAGCTGTAGTTTTTTGAGACGGTCTGCGTAGGGCATCTGTTTGAGGCCAGTAATCCTCTTTGTGAGGTATTTCTGTGGTTTTTCCAGTTGTTGTAGATGTCTTGTGAGGTACATACCAAAAGGAGCATTGTACTCTATAATGGGTCTAATGTGTGATGAGTAGAGGGGAACAATGACCTCTTTTTTTCTGGATGAGAATCCTTTTGTAATGAGATGAGCCACGTAGAAGGATTTCCTGACCACTGTAGCAATGTGATTATCAAAGGAAAGACTACTGTCCACCTGTGTCCCAAGGTCTCTTATCACATTTTCGCCATAAAGTAGACTACCAGCTATGTGGTAGTTCATGGGTACAGAGTTTTTACCAAAGGGGATGACAATACACTTTTTGGCATTAAGCTTCAGGCCATGGTTTTGACACCAGGTATCTGTCTCAGTGAGGCCCTTTTGTAGTTTGTCCACATCATTAGGAGTTTTGATTATGGCACCTAGTTTGCAGTCATCTGCAAACTTTGTTAGCTAAAAACCTTCTGTGTTAGCCTGCACTTCAGAGAAGTAGATACCAAACAGGAGAGGACCCAGGACTGAACCCTGTGGTACTCCACTTGTCACTGGTCTGAAGTCGGATTTGGAATCTGCTACTTTCACAGTGTGGGTTCTGTCCGTGAGCCAGTTGGCAACCCATCTTGTGACATAGGGATTTATACCTAGTTTAGTGAGCTTATCTATAATTCCAGAGTGGGGGATGGTGTCAAAAGCCTTGGCGAGATCTAGATAAACTGTGTGAACCATTTTACCCTCATCTATTGCTTTGGTGACTGCTTCAAAGAAGTCAATCAGGTTTAGGAGACATGATCTGCCTTTTACAAATCCAAACTGGGTAGGGTCCAGAGTATGGAGATTACCAATGTCTTTGTTTATGAGTTCCATGATGATACGTTCCATGGCCTTGCAGACCAGGCTCATCAGGCTAATGGGGCGGTAGTTCCCGGGGTCCGTCGTGGCTCCACCTTTGTGGAGTGGGATAACCATCCCGGTGCACCATTCAGTGGGTACAAAGCCTGAGGTGAGGCTATGATTGAACATGGTACTTAGGTAGGGTGCCAGTTCATTCTGTAGTTCATGTAGAACCCAGCCTGGGATATTGTCAGGTCCCATGGATGCTGTGTTCTTGGCTTTGGAGAGTGTGTTTTTTACCTGTGAAGCCGTGATTATAAGAACTTTGCATTCTTCTGGTATAGAGATGGGCCCTCTAGTGGGTGAGAGGGGGGTAAAGTTAGCACTGAACCTATCTTCTAGGATGTTGGCAATATCAGTTGGTTCTGTATATTTACCGCCATTGTGCTGTAACTCAGAGCAGATCTGAATGTTCCCATTGAGATTCTTGACATAGCTATAGAATGCTTTGTGGTTGTATTTAGAGTCAGTGGCAATTTTGTTTTCGTAACTAGCTTTGGAGGATTTTATGAGGGATCTCAGCTTCTTACTGACGTTGACCAGGTAGTTCCTCCAGTCATGGGATTTTACTCTTTTTTGCAACAGTTTCTTTCTTCTGTTGTAGAGTTTGTTTATGGAAGAGGACCACCAGATTGGCTTCCTTTTTTTGGAGGATAACATCTTGGTTCTATTAGGGATAGCATGATCCATGCACTCGTGTAAGTGCTTATAAAGTGCATTTGTGTAGGATTCAGCAGTCATTTCTCTATTGTCCATCTGCATGGGTGTCGTGAAGTTTGCCACTTCTGTCTTAAGAAGTGTGAAGTTGGCTTTGGAGAAGTTTTTTATGATGCAATTTTACCAAATACAGGGCAAACCTATTCCCAGACTGGTCGTCTCCTTTCCTGAGCGTTCCTGCATAAGTCTCTCAGACCGCCTTAAAGGTGGAAATGACCTTCAAACTTGTTAGGGGTATTGCATACCCCCAGCCCCTTTGGGCACAATTTTCTGTCAGATTGTCGTGGTGGTCGTTTCTTCAGCAAAATCCGAGGGAAACCATCGGTTCAATACAGACGCCAATATACCGAGGCCAAGATTGGGCTGACTGGGTCAAAAAAAGCACAAGTTGAGGTGAGCTGTCCGATAAGCTTCCTGAGCTCACCGACTTCATTAGTCTTATTAAGCGAACAGTTCACTTTCGAAAAATAACGCTGAAATCAAATCACCATCGTTTTAGGTCCACAACATCCAAATTTAAAAAACAGCCAGTAAAAAACATCAGTGAAAACAATCATTGTACATAGAAAAATGGTGATTACTGCTCTCTACTGACAAAGGAGGATTATTACACATTAAAGTCAATTTTGCTGATCTCTTTTTAATGAGATCATGTCATTACAGCCTCCAACCACCACCACTGGCCTCCCAACCACCTGTATTCAACTAAGTCTCTCTTTCAATTACTTGCCCTGGGGTCCTTTGGCACAACCACAATAAAAAAAGAATTCAGCCCAGCCTCAGGATTTTGTGTGTTTTGTTTGTAGAATTTGTTTCACATTTTATTTAATAATATCATAGTGTGCTCATAAATTCTGCTTAACCTTCTTTCCACTCTTCCCAGTTTTAAAGTTAAAATTTTGTTATTTCTGGCAGGTAAAAGTAATGGTATCCCAGTAAAGGTAGAACAATAAAATTACAAGCACCACATTAATAACCAGCTTTTTTTTTTGTTTGACCCTGCTAACCTTTGCCCTTTACTACCTCTTTCAAAAATATCCTTCAAATCCCTTTTTCCTCATAATATTTATTTTTCATTTACCTGAAAATGATGATTTAAGTTAAGAACTTAGAAAAGTAATCCACTCTTTGTCAAAAATTCTTTTGATCACACCAGCTTGTCCATCATATGTGGTAATGATACACAATTCATTATTTCATTATTTAACTTCTTGTTTTTTGTTGTGTTGTTGCATCATCTTTTCAATTTCAATACTTAGGGGCAAACCTTCTTCCTCCCTTCATCACTGAACTCTTTGAAACTCTATCAATGAGCTTCTTCCTGAGTTTCTTCCGGTAACGTGTTTTCAGGCGTTTTTTTATTCGTTACCATAACATGCATCATCAGAAGTCATTCTATAACACTCCTTGTGGGGGGGTGGGAGGAAGTAGTGGTGATTAAAATTAGAAAGTGTCTCTTTCTATAAAATTCTAGACTCAAAGCCATTACTCAGTTTTTAGATATGTTAACATCAAGGTATTTCAATTCATCAGTAGAGAACCATACAATACTTCTATATTCACTTATAACTACAAATTCAGCACAAACTTATTCTTGTTAAATAGCATTGGAGCAAGATATGGCCCCACCAGGTGCACACACCTTTAGTTTGTCGAAAATACTGCCCTATAAGAATATAAAATTATTCTTTAGGACAATCTCCATAATAACAATACAGTTCTGAACTTATTGCTCATTAGTTTCCTAGATTCAAGTAGCATTTCTAACCATTCGAACCATCTTACATCATGGGGTATACTTGTAAATAAGTCAATCACATCCAAGGTACAAAAACCTTTTTGTTCATTTGCAAGTGATTCATTTAGTTTAAAAAAACCTTTTGTGTCAAGTTCAAAATGACTACTGTTAAATTGCTACATCTGTGTAATTAAAAATATTAAAGACTGTCTCCTTTCCTGAGCTCCCAGTTCTGGGGTTTTGTAGTTTTGAATTGTAAGTAACAGGTTCCCTGTTTCTCTTCACCCTCACCCTTTAGGCTGGGGTATTGTTTCTTTGTTTTGTATCACCTTAGGGTATTTGCATACCCTAAAGCCTTTGGGCACAATTTTTCTGCTTTTGTAGGAGTTTAACTAAACACCACCACCACCAAAACTCCTTCACACATTTTTTTAACATTGTTAGGTTGCTCAGCTGGGGAGCTCAGGAAAGGAGGCGACCTCAAACTAAAGGTGTGGCGATGGGGCACACTGTGCTGTGCTCCTATGCTAACACTATAATGTCCTGGAGGGAACACCCTGAAGGATTTTTTTGAAAGAGGTAGTAAGGTTAAGAGAATTTTATGAGCACACCTATGATATTAAGTATAAAATGCTCACTTGCCCTGTATAAAAAGAGATCAGCAAAATTGTGACTTATGATGGTTTCCCTAATTGGGGGTGGGATGTGGATGTCTAGGCTGATTAGCTTGTGGTCGGATCTGACCAGCGAGGAACTGAACTCTGGTGTGGAACACTGGTTTCCCATGTCAGAAATGACCAGGTCTAGGATATTGCTGTCCCTGGTGGGGGTATGAATAATTTGACCCAAGATGTTGGAATTTATGAATTCTAGAAAACGTTGAGCAAAAGAGTTGGTACATGAGTAGTTTTCCCAGTTAATGGCGGGGTAGTTGAAATCGCCCATTATTAGGGTGTTGGGTCATACCCTAAAACTTTCCAGTGTATCAAGAAATGAGGAGATGATTTTTCAAACATATCATGCAGTAGAATCATTCAACAGTAGGAAAAAAGCTCTGTGGAATCACTTAGGTTTTGTATATATATACATATACCGATATATATGTATGGAAATAGATATATATGAAAAATATACTAAAATATATCCCTACATCTTATATATATATATATATATATATATAATTTTTCATATATATCTATTTCCATACATATATATATACATGCTCATAACATGCAGTGCACTCATATCTCAGAACCATACCTCTTAACCTGTTAGTGCAAGAAATCTGGGCAAAGGCTGTAAAACTGAGGGGACAATGGGCCACAACAAGGGACGTGTTTCAAATATTGCTCTTAGAAATGTAGGGTGTTGCTTGAGTAAAATGATTTGTTTCAGCATACATGTTCTGAAGGATATGAGGTCTGGATCTCAAATTATGTCATCATTTACTGACAGAAATCCTCAGATCATAACAGTGATTTACCAGAGAAATTAGAATAATTTGTGGAACAGAGACAAAACATTAGCAATAAACCTGGATGTTCTGCAACATTCTGGCCAGTTGAGAGGTATGCTCAGAAGCCCTTAGTGCAATAAATCTGGACCAAGCCTGACAAAGTGGGGGGGGGGGGGCATGAAAATAGGGACATATCTGAAATACTTGACTAGATAAGTTGAGCCAGTTGCTACAGTAACACCATCTGTTCTAACATATATTGACCGAAATAGCACAACTCCAAGATCCAATTGCTTCACATTAGTTAGTGCCTGAAATCCTCACATCATCCCACTGATTTGTCAGACATACACAACACTTATGGGGACCAGACCAAAGATATGAGCCAGACAACTGGACATAGATTCATAGGTTGGTACTAGGCTATCAGCCCTAGGGCCTATACAAGCCTAGCCATAACACTTCCCTGGCTATTTCTTCCCACAATATTTACTTCCCCGGACCCCTGTCGAGCAGGGTGACTGATGTGATCCAGGGGTGAATTTCCTATCTCCCATCCAATCATCAAGGATCCTTTTGAAGAGAGCCAAAGAGGCACTCTGCTTGAAATGTATGGGCAGTCTATTCCAGTGTCCAGGGAGTCTCTGGGTCAGGAACCTATCCCTCCAGCATGTTTTGTTCATTGTGATGACAATGTTTAGATCCATGGAGTGTGTGGCTCTGAGTGATTCAGATTTATTTAAGTGTAGCATGTCCAACAACTCTGGGTTTGACATGGCCTTTATGTCAAGCAGAGATCGCCTCTGAGAAGATGATATGCAACAAAGTAATGCTAGAGTTTTTTTAGATGGTCAGCATAGGGCATCTGCTTTAGGCCTGTGATTCTTTTAGTGAGGTATTTCTGCAGCCTTTCCAGTTGTTGCAGATGTCTTGAGAGGTACATACTAAATAGGGCATTGTATTCTATAATGGGTCTAATGAGAGATGAATACAGTGGGACAGTGACCTCCTTTTTTCTGGATTAAAAGTCCTTAGTGGTGAAGTGTGCCACATAGAAGGATTTCCTGACTGTTGTGGTAATGTGGTTATTGAAGGTGAGACCACTGTCCACCAGTGCCCTAAGTCTCTTATCACATTTTTGGTGTTTAGTTTACTGCCACCTATGTGATAATTCATGGGTACATGTTTTTTTCAAAGGGGATAACTATACATTTCTTGGCATTGAGCTTGAGCCCATGTGTCTGGCACCAAGCATCTGTTTCTGTAAGGCCCGTTTGTAGAATATCCACATTTGGACATAACATGGCATTAGGGAAAGTACTCTGAGCTGCTTAGCATGTCACCAAGCACCGTCCAAACTACAGTCAGACTGACACAACACTATCCCAAGTCAGCTATGGGGAATTACACATGAATTTGCAAATATATCAGGCACTACAGCGATGTAACAGTAGTGAAAACAGTCACTGTTGTGAGCCTGCATACCCACAACATACTTCACCACAGTCACAGTGACATACTTTTAAGCCAAATGAACAGTTGAGTATAATGACTGTGAGAACATAAATATCATGTTTGACATGCTACCCCTACATATACTGCCCCAAATCACAGTGTAGTCTGACTCCTGCACTGGTACATAATATGTCTCAGTCTGCCCCTACAAATGTATACAGCCGACAGACCATCAGAAAGTGGAGCAGCATGCACAATCAGATAGAAAAAGAGTCATGACACATAACTGTACCCCCCTCCCTACACAGTGTAACAAACATTTACACACTACACTGCTACATAATCCTGACAGTCTGTTAACAATGGCTGTACATACACAGACCCCTAAACTGTACAGACTCCACAAAATGTCCAGACTGTCTCCTCATATATATGGCCTCTTCCTCATTACATGCCTGGCATTTTGCTACATCACTGGGATGATATCAGGAAGCAGGGCACTAACTAATGATATACCATACCTATCAACCTCTTACTGCATGACATCTGGACAAAGCCTGACATAATTGGTTGACAGTGGCCGAAACACAGGGGCATAATTGAAATATTGCTGTTATAAACTGAGAAAGTTGCTGGTATTACAGGGTCTGTTGTAACATATCTTAACTGAGTGATATGAAGTAAGAAAGACAAATGGAAGTTAACATTTACTGACTGAAACTCCAAGAGTATGCTACTGATTTGCCAAGAACAAGAACTGTCAGAGGAACAGTCCAAACATGAGTCAAACCTCTGGCCATTCTGCAGATAGCCCTACAATTGAGAGTGACACCAACTACATAACACTGTCACACTGAGACCCATGCAGAATATCCATGTCCACACACACCCTGTTAAACTGCCATGAATCCAAATGTATAACAGTAATACTGACATTTTGTCCCTAAGTCTGGGACCTTCTCCCCCATTTTGTTGGCCTAACTCCATATGTTTTGTTGTAAGAGATATTTACAACTACCCTCTGTGATGCTGTTGTTCACACACCTCCATGATTTCCTTCTCACAGGCAAGAAAAAGGAGCAATGCCCACATGGAGTGATCAAGTACAGGAGTGTGTTGCTATGCCATTGGCTATAGGAATAAAAACACAGCTGTTCTGTATGCAATTAGCAAGTGGGGGACATCAATTGGTGCACAGGCCATCAGCAGCTCATGAGCGTTACCTATAAAAGGCAAGCTGCTGCCTATGCAAAACAGGTCTATACCTCTATATGTGTAGACAAAGACACCCCTCCACCCCCACCCCCCACACACACACACACAAACAGGAACTGGAAACCAAACCAACAATACATGGAAAAAAAGGTATGTGAAACAAGTAAGCAAGTAATGGAATGCAGTAGGGGGTATGCAATAATGGTATATAGGATGTTAAACAAATACGTCTCAACAAGACTTGCTGTACTGATATATTGCTGATCAGCACCTATGGACATAACATCTAGGTCTGTCTACAGTGACATAGATCATGGCTCAGGCCCCTGAGTCACCCCAAGAAGGAATGGCTCATATATGACTACTACAGGAGTGCCTGTTGAACAATACTGACTGTGACACTGCTAGGCCAGCTACTGGGATAAATATCCATATATTACTTGTGAATACAACTATGATATGCATGTTTGTCTCACAAATCTGAGAGATCTATACAGGGTATTTGCATAGTTAACTACTGTTGCAGATGTATGTGTTAAACTGCATGTGATATACTGAGCTCATACCATTCAGCTGTCCAGTGTTATGCAAACAGACCATATGTGTGCCTCATAATTGTAGTAATTTACTCATAGAGTTGTGTTATGCCTGGCAAATAATTGGCAAATCTGTGAAGACTGACATTAGAACATACTAGCATACATATGAGTGTTGGACATCCTCCAAGGTATTTCTGTGAATGCAAAGGCTACTGTGCTATCAAATGACTTAAGTGTGTTACAGCAATATTAAAAAAGTGTCACTAATTTTGGGCCATTGCCCCCCATGTATGTTTGGCATCCTCCAGATGTCCTTCTCTAACAGGATGAGAGGTATGACTGAGCAGCAAGAGTGTAAATACAGTGTGTCATACTGACATAGAACAGAAATGTATATCAAGTATTACCTGTACACATGTACCTAGTAGGTCTACCTGGAAACCTCATAACAACAGACATGGGATGCAAAATGTCAGGTAAATAAGCTTTACATGTACGTTTGTAATCTTAGTTTCTGTGCATACAGCAGACATACATTTCTACAGCTACTAGTTGTTGCATTGCCCTGAAAAAAAACATGGGCACTAGAATAAGCATGATTATCAGGTTGGAATTGGAGAGGTGTCAAATTGTGTTATGACCTTGTGTCCATCCCTACTACAAACAGCTACATGAGTACCTGCATAGCTATATGGGCTCAGCAATACCTTACTCATAATACCTGCCTCCATCAAGGTAGAGTAATCCCCTTTGCTGGACAGCAGTAATACACAAACCACATAATCTTTCATGATATTGGCTGCACAGGGCCAAGTAGGACCAGGCATCAACTTGGAAGCAAGTCAACCATTGTTTGAATGAGTATATAAGGTCACATGTGAATTACTGTAAGTCTAATTATGAGTACAAATCTGACACATCCACCAAGGCCAATCACAAGGTTGTCTTCACATATGTATTCAATCTCAGATGCAACAACCCACCATACTCTGTAATGGTGGTCAGTCACACCACATACAAGCACACTATAGCTAAAGCGAAATTGCTGCAGGCAGGTTAAGGATAAACATCATCTCCCTGCAGTTTAGGTGGATATGCACAGCACCCGGACCCCTCCCCTCATCATCAGGGAGCAGGTGCATAATGCCTAATCAAAGTCAACAAAAGTAAGTCTCCATGTAACATGATAAGATTCATGTCTGCATCCTGCATGAACTCAGGCATATGCTCCCAACTCTATTACACACTGTATGCAAGCAAAGCCTGAGCACCATTGACATCCCATCTGTAAGGAATATGGCCACTGTCATCCCTCTACACAAAGGTGAATGATGAATGGTGGATTATGCAATGTACTGGCCCTCATTTGGGGGGGACATGACATCAGGACCAGGAGTGCAATGCAGGTTCATACTCTGCAGATATATAACAAGGGTATGATGTGGTTGTTAGTGGTGGGTAATAGTAGTCAATATTGATGTGCAGGTTCCGTAAATAACTTTCTCCAATGTATGAGGTCATGTGATGTGTTTCCCTGTTTATGTCTTCCAGGTGACATGCAGTGACAAAGACAAACACCATATACTGCAGCTTCAAATGCAGCCATCACGGATGCCATTATCCAGCACCATGGGGTGATGTTTGACCATAGCCAACACAATCTGCAGAAGCAGACCACTCTGTGGGATGACCTTGTCTGCAGAGGTAACAATTTGGGCCACCATGGACCCACATACGATCAGGTCAGGCATCGAGTGCACATCTATGTTGAAGGACAGCAAACTGTGCACTATCAGAGCTTGTACTGTGCATGGGCAGTAAAGTAGCATTCATCTTGTATCAATGCCACATGTGAATCTGCTGACAATACCTCTCCCCCACAACTGCATAGGTCCCTTTGGTCTGGATATGAGACAGTAGCCTGAAGCTGGTGAGTATGAGATTGTCCTCGTTTGGCTCACCAGTACCCCAGGCATCTTAAGCTCATGCATGTTACCATGCACAGAACTGTTACTCTCATCCATATTGTGATATGCGCATATTCACTTGTGGTGGGGTTAACTGCATTGCATCACGGTGGTCATCAGAGGTTCCTGTTTGCAGGAGATGTAACATATCTGTAGCATATCTCACAACCTGTCATTGCAAGAAATCTGGACAAAGACTGACAAAATGGGGAGACAAAGGCCCAAAACTAGGGACATATTTTAAAAATTAGTCTTATACAGAGGATATAAAAGGTGTACACACTCCTTTTAAAATGCCAGGTATTTGTGATATAAAAAATGAGACCACTATAAAACATTTCCCAACTCTTCTAACCTTTAATGTGACCTATAACCTGTACAATTCAGTTGTAAAACAAACAGATCTGTTAGGGGAACAATTATGACAAATAAAAAACATACAATAAGCAAGATGCATAAGTGTGAATGGGCTGAAGCTAATACTGTGTTAAAGCAGCTTTTGATATAATTACAGCATTACATATTCTTGGGTACACGCCTGCTATCAATTAGAGAGACTCTTTGATTAACACCAAATAACGGTCAGTTGTCCTACTAGGATTTTCCTGATATTTACCCAGTTGCCTGCTACAGCAACAGCCATGGTTCACATAGAGCTTACAAAGCATCAAGGAGATGTCATTGTTGAAAGGTATCAGTCAGGAGAAGGGTACAAAAACATTTCCACAGCATTGCATATACCATAGAACACAGTTGCGACAGTCATCAAAAGGTGGTGAAGAAACGGTGCATAAGTGACATTGCAAAAAACCCCACTAAATGTGTTGAAAGACAAGACCCAAACTGGTCAGGGAGGCTGCCAGGACACCTACAGGAACACTAAAGGAGTTGCAAGAATCTGTGGCAGGTACTAGTTGTGTACTACATGTGACAACAATCTCACGTATTCTCCACATCTGGCTTATGGGGTAGAGTTGGAAGATGGAAGTCTTTTCTCACACAGAACAAGATCCAGGTTTGGCTAAATTCTCAGGAACAATACATCAGGTATCCCAAAAGCATGTGGAAAAATGGGTTATGGTGTAATGAGACCAAGGTTGCACTATTTGGCCACAATTCCAAAAGGTATGTTTGGTGCAATAACAACACTGTGCATCACCAAAAGAACATCCCCACAGTGAAGCATGGTGATGGCAGTGTCTTGCTTTGGGGTTGCTGTTCATAAGCTGGAAGTGGGCCTTTAGCCAAGGTGGAGGGGATTATGAACAGTTCCAAATACCAGTCCCTTTTTGCCCAAAATATTCAGGTGTCTGCTAGAAAGCTGTAGATGAAGAGGAATTTCACCTTTCCACATGACAATGACCCAAACCGTACATCCAAATCAGAAAAAGAATTGCTTCATCAAAAGACAATCAACATTTTGGAATGGCCCAGCCAGAGTCCTCACCTACATCCAATAGAAAATCTGTGGGGTACCCTGAAGAGAGCTGTGTACAAGATATGCCCTCACAATCTGACAGAGTTGAAGTACTTCTGTGAAGGAGAGTGTGCAAATATTGCTACGTCAAGATGCGCTATGTTGATAGACACCTTAACAAGAGGACTGACTGTTGTAATTAAATCAAAATGTGTTTAACAAAGTATTAGTTTAAGGGTGTGCACACTCATACAACCAGCCTATTGTACACATTTCATTTTCTCAATGTTACCCCTAACCAATGTGTTTGTTCTTCAATTGGATTGCACAGGTTATAGGTCACATTAAAGGTGGGAAACATTATGACATGATTGATGTTGTCTCATGTTATATATCAGGAAAATCTGGCATGTTCAGAAGGGTGTGTACACATTATATCCATTATAAGCTTAGAAAGTTGTTATAGTAACCAGTTTTGTTTTGAAATACATTTACTGCAGGTTTTGAAGTGTAAAACTCAAACTATGTCATTAATTAGTAATGCCAGTCCTCAGATCATCCCAGTAATGTGTCAGACAAACACAGGATTTATGAAGAACAGATCAAAAATATGAGCTACATATTTAAACATTCAGCAAAACTCTGTACAGTTGAGAGGTATGTTCTGTAGGAGTTGCCACTGTGCTATACAAGTGAACAGTAATAATGTGTACATGGCTTCAGTGTGTGCTAGGTGAAGGCCCATCACCTACTAACACTACTCATGTATACCAGAGGTGTATATTAGTAGTAAGATTAAGTGGAAAAGGCTGCACTGCATGATGTGAGGGCCTGTCCAGAGTGTGTATGTTGTGGTCTGACTGTGTCATGAATGTCACCAGTTGGCTATTGTGAGGCCTGTGTAATGCCATTGTACCACTTCACTTGTGTGTGTCTGTCTGTGTGTGTGTGTCCATGTGTGTGTGTGTGTGTGTGTGTGTGTGTGTGTGTGTGTGTGTGTGTGTGTGTGTGTGTGTGTGTGTGTGTGTGTGTGTGTGTGTGTGTGTGTGTGTGTGTATGTGTGTGCACCAGCAAACCTTATAGTGCAGGTATTAATTTACATATGTTGTCTTCCCCTCACAGGTGAACATGGTGGTCGTGGTCCCTCCCACTCAGAATTTGATGTCAGTGCCTCTACAGATTCTGACAATGATGGTGGTCATAGTAGAGCACAAGTGAGGTTGTCAGAGGCTGAATATGTGCCATTGGTTGGCATCCTATGGTCATCCACAATGTCCCTGCAGTCAAAATGCCCACAAATACCCTGTCACCAGCAGCCACAGATAATGGACAGTTGGCAATAGTGGTGGCATGGAAAAGACTAGTTTGGTGACTATTGCAAGTGTGAGTGTAGCCACTAGCTATAGCCAGAGTGCAGACGAGGTCCCACACAGGCGGATGGACAGGGGTGCTCAAAGGAGGAATGCTGCCCATTAAGCTGCTGTCGCAAGTGCTACAGCAGGTGCCACCAGTGCATTTTTGGGCTGTAATGGATGTACAAGCATGTAGTGAACGTAACACCAGACAAATACTCAGGGTCTTGGATGCATCTCTTCTTGGCTTACATGGCGACATGCTTGACTTTGTTGAGGCCATGCGTCAAAACACTGAGGTCATGAATAGATGGTGGGTTGCAACCTTGGCAATCCTCAACCATGGCATGTCTGTGCTATAGTGTGTGGTGGGAGTTGGGCGTTGACCACATGGACATAGGTCAGCACCAACATCAGCTGAGAGTCTATGGGGCTGTGCACCTTCATACTCCTGTAGTGGCAGTACCACCAGCACTACTGAAGGGGGGTGCTGTCCACACCACAACGGAGTAGGCCATGGGCACATGGTCCTGTCCAGTCCCATCCGGGACATGGATCTAGCAGACAGCAGTCACCATCAAGAAGCAGTACTGCATCTGGCCTTGGGCCTGGTGGTACCAGTGAGACCCCTAGCAGGACCAGTTCCCATGTCCATGGCCGGAGATGGTGAACTGTACATCCTGCCATGTACAGTCCTCAGCTATCCAACATAGCCCTGTATAGGGCAGCCACATGGCATGACTGTGTGCATACATACACACACACATATGTATAACAGACAGGTCACCTCCAGGCACACACCGCACCTCTGCACAGCTCATTTATAGAATACCCCTCCAAAGACAAGCACACACACACACACACACACACACACACACACACACACACACACACACACACACACACAATGTCAACTGTATAGCCCAGCCTAGGACTCTGGGAAACCCACACCACACGTTGTACATATAATGATACCTGTGCCACATCCCTGCTATCCATACCATCGATGCAGGGACATGCTAATATGGGTCTGATGCACACGGTGAATATAGTACAGTATAACTATGTAATACTGTGTAAGGTGCGGACTGCCTGCATTTTTTATGAGTACACAAAAAAGTGCATATTCCTTGTAAGCCATGATGCATTATTGCTGTTAGTACCGCTAACTGAATGTAGCCTGACATTCTGTATTCTGTTTGTGTGCCAGGTGTCTGTGTGTCTGCAGGCTGTGGCCCTGCAAACATTACCAATGTGGAGTATGGCAGAGTGGAAACACATTGATTGTGTCAGTGCCAAAGTATAACTGTATATGTACACATTTAAAAGGTCTGCTTAACAATTATTGCATGTGGCACAGAGCTTATGGGGCTGAGGGGTGTATATAGGTAAGTCTATGGTAGTTGACATCAGCAGCCCTTGTAAAGTGGACAATAATAAGTGTAGTGGGTGGAACACATCTGAGATTGGTAAAACCCACACCCCCAGAATATATTGTGTTGGCCAAACACACAGAGGATACTGTTCCCAGACACACAGCCACACACACACACACCCCACACACAAACACACGCACACACACACACACACACACACACACACACACACACACACACACACACACACACACACACACACACACACACACACACACACACACACACACACACACACACACACACACACACACACACACACACACACACACACACACACACACACACACACACACACACACACACACAAACAGGATCACAGTTGCCAGTGTTGGGTTTGGAACCCCTAGCCATTTATTTAGTGGTACTCCCGTGTTATGTAGTTATTGCAGGTGGCATGGAACATATAATGTGATGACTGTTCCAAGATACCTGTAAAGTGAATGACAACACTTTCCCTTGTGAGGTATGGCAATGGGGGGTGTACTGGGTGTGGAAGGAGTCATTATACTTTCATAAACATACCAATGCACACACAGTTGCCAGTACTGACATTAGCAGCCCTGCTTATCATGTTATTCATTCCATACAGTTATATAGCTATTGCACACAGCACAAGGCTTCTATGGCTGATGAGTGTCCACAAATACCTCTATGGTGGATGTGAACAGCGGCCTTTGTAAAGTTGACCTTGGGACGTGTACTGGGAGTACCATGGCCTAAAAGTGTAAACCATGCCCACCCAATGGATATATTTCTCACTCAAACACACACACACACACACACACACACACACACACACACACACACACACACACACACACACACACACACACACACACACACACACACACACACACACACACACACACACACACACACACACACACACACACTATGCATTAACTAGGACTGAGATTAGAACCCCTACCTATCTAGTTACTGCTAATACAGTGTTATGCATTTACTGCACGTACCACAAAGCTGACAAGGTGAAAAAGGGTCCCAAGGTAATTCCAAGGTGAAAAACATCACCAGGCCTTATAAAATATGGCAATGGGTGCGAATGGTCCAAAAATACTCAAACCTACAGTTATACACACTTACATATACAAACATGCGAATGCACAAATTTGCCAGGACTGAGATTAGCGGCCCTGCTTATCCTGTTAGTCAGTCCATACTGTTACACAGTTCCTGTACACAGCATGGGATTTATTGGGCTGAAGAGTGTCAATAGACACCTCTATGGTTGATGAAGACAACGGGCTTTGTAAAGTGGACCTTGGGACATATACTGGTATTACCACAGACTAAAAATGTAAAATTAACTTCCCAAATGAATATAGTTCTCACTCAGACACATACACAGGATACAATTCTCATGCACACACATTTGCCAAGATTGAGATTTGAACCCATACCTATCTAGTTATTACTTCAACAGTGTTATGCATTTATCACATGTGCCACAGAGCTTATAGTGTGAATAGTGTCCCGCAGTTCTTTTAAGGTGAACAACATCACCAGGCCTTGTAAAGTATGGCTATGGGCAGTGTACTGGAAGAGTGAGGTCACAAAATGCTGTATTCCACAAATATACACACTGACAAACATTTACACACACCATTTGCCAAGACTGAGATTAGACCCCCTATCTATGTAGTCATTGGTATATAATGTTATGTAGTTACTGCATGCATCATGGAACTTATAGGGTGAAGAGTGTACAATGTCCCTATATAGTGAATAACATCACCAGTCCTTGTAATGTATGGCAACAGTAGGTGTACTGGGTGAGAAAAGCCTTAAACTACTTTCACCCACATGTTTACACACTCGCAAACATGTTTATTCACACTAATGCACACACACACACACACACACACACACACACACACACACACACACACACACACACACACACACACACACACACACACACACACACACACACACACACACACACACACACACACACACACACATTTGCCAGTACTAAAATCCATAGGTTCATAGGTGTGTACTATAAGAATGGCCATGGAGACTTTACAAGCCTAGCCCATGGGAATACCCTGGCATTGTGCCACCTGATGATAGTCCCCAGTGTGTCTAATGAGTATAGCCACTGGAGTGATCCCTGGAGGGATTCTATTCCCCATCCACTCATCCAGATTTCTCTTGAAGAGGGCCAGTGAGGTGCTCTGCTTGACATGTATGTGAAGTCCATTCCATAGTGTGGGCATTTATGGGTTATGAATCTGTCCCTCTAACATGTTCTGTAGATACTGGAAATGGGGTTGAGGTCTCTGGGGCATGTAGTGTGGATGGATTGGGTTTTTTAGATATAGCTTTCTTGACAGAGCTGGGTCAGATCTGGCTTTGTAAGTCAGACAGAGATTGCCTCTATGTAGCCAATATGAGACAGAGAATAGTTGAAGTTATTGGAGTCTGTCCATATAGGACAAGTGTTTAAGGCCTAGGATCCTCTTTGTGAGGTACTTTAGCACCCTTTCCAGTTGTTGTAGGTGTCCAGTGAGGTACATGCCAAGTGGGTCATTGTACTCGTTTATTGGCCTCATGAGGGGAGAGCAGAGAGAGACAATGACTTCTTACTTCCTGGATGCAACACCCTTAGTAATAAGATGTGCCACATAGAAGGACATTCTGAATACACTAAAAACCGAAAGGATTATAAGAGACTTGGGAACACAGGTGGACAGTGGTCTCACCTTCGACATGTCACCATAACAATTAGGAAATCCTTCTATGTGGCACACCTCATCACTAAGGGCTTTTCATGCAGAAAAAAAGAGTGCATTGCCCTACTGTACTCATCCCTCATTAGTCCCATAATTGAGTACAATGCCCCATTTGGTATGTACCTCACAAGACATCTGTAGCAACAGGAAAGGCCACAGAAGTACCTCAATAAAAGAATCACAAGTCTAAAGTAGATGCCCTGTGCTAACCAACTAAAAAAAAAACTCCAGCTATACTCCGTAGCAATCTCTGCTTAACATACAAGGCCATGTCAAACCCAGAGCTATTGGACATGCTACACTTAAAGAAATCCCAATCCCTCAGAGCCACATGTTCCAGGGAGCTAAACCTTGTCATCACAATGAACAAGACATGCTGGAGGGACAGGTACATGACCAAGAGACTGCCCATTCTCTGGAATAGACTGCCCATACATGTCAAGCAGATCACCTCCTTGGGCCTCTTCAAAAAGAACAATGATGACTGGATGGGAGATAGGACATTTACCCTGGGGATCACATCAGTTGCTCTGCTAGACAGAGTTCTAGGGAAGTAATATTCTGATAGAAAAAAACAAGGATGATTATGGCTAGGCTTGTATAGGCCCTAGAACCAATAGCCTAATACCAACCTATGAACATATAAACCTATGAACAGTGGCACTGTGGTGGTCAACAGAGAGCTCACTATCAACCTGAGTTCCCAGTTTTCTTATAATGACTTCAATGTTCAGTGGACTACCATCAATGTGGTAATTTATGGGAACCATGTTGTTCCCAAAGGAGATGTCAGCACGTTTTCTGGCATTGAGCTAAAGTCCAGGGTTCTGACATCAGTCATAGGTCTCATTGATGCCTTTGTGCAGGATGTCAACATCACATGGGGAGGTAATAATAGCACACACCTTGCATTCATCTATGAACATTATCAGCCAGAGTCCCTTTGTGTTAGGCTGGACTTCAGAGTTGTAGATCCTGAACATGAGGGGACCCAGGACAAAGGGGACTCAGGACCAAACCCTATGGGACTCCACTCATGACTGGTCAGCAGTCTGACATGGAGTCCACTGCTTTCAATTCAAGGATTCTATCTGTGAGCCAGTTTGCAAGCCACCTAGTGATATAAAGGTTGATGCCTAGCTGAGTGTGTTTGTTTATGATTTCTGAGAGGGGAATGGTATCCAAGTATTACAAGGCCCACCTGTCTTGTTATTTATTCCATACTGTTACATAGTTATTGCACATGGCACAGAGCTTATAGGGCTTCATAGTGATTACAGCTACCTCTACAGAGGGTGACAACAGTGGGCCTTGTAAAATGGACATTGGGATGTGTACTGGGTGGGCAACAGCAAAACATTGCAAAAAAAACCCCACAATGGATATGGTTCTCGCACACACATGCACATACATGCACTCACACACACACACACACACACACACACACACACACACACACACACACACACACACACACACACACACACACATACACACACACTTGTCAGGACTGATAATATAACCCCTACTTATATAGTTATTGCTACTAAAGTGTTATGCATTTATCACATGTGCCACAAAGCTTACAGAGTAAAGGGTGTCCCAAGGTATTCTAAGGTGGGGAACATCACCTGCCCTTGTAAAGTATGGCAGTGGGTGATGTACTGGGTGAGAGAGGCCACAAAAGACTTTATCCTACACATATACACACAAAAATAAACTCACACACACATTTACCAGGACTCAGATTAGAACCCCTGCCTAACTAATTATTTGTATTATAAGACTACACAATTATTGCACATGTCACAGGGTTTGTAGGGCTGTAGACTGACCAAAGGTACTTCTAAGGTGACTGACATCAGCAGGACTGCTAAAGCAGGGCAATGGGAAGTTTACTGGGTGTGAACAGGCTCAAAATCTTTAACTTACAGACACACATTCTTTTACATTTGTCAGGACTGTGATTAGAACCCCTACCTAACTAGTTATTAATACTATAGTGTTATGCAATTATTGCACATGCCACGGAGCTTGTAGGGCTGTAGGCTGTTCAAAGGTATTTCTAAGGTGACTGGCATCAGCAGGGCTGCTAAAGCAGGGCAATGGTAAGTGTACTGGGTGTGAACAGGCTCAGAATCTTTAACCTACAGACACACACAAACACACACACACATACATACACACACACTTTTATATTGACCAAGACTGAAATTAGAACCCCTACTTAATTAGTTATTGGTACTATAGTATGATTCATTTATCACATGTGCTATAGAGCTTATAGGGGAGAGGCCAATCCAACAGTACTTCTACAGTGAATGACATCAGATCTTGTGAAGTAGGGAAATGGGAGGTGTACTGAGTGGGAATAGACTAAAGCACATATTCCTATACACACAACCCCCCCCCAACTGTTACATATGCTGGGACTGTGATTAGATCCTCTAACTATCTAGTTATTTGTATGATAGGGTTATGCAGTTATCACACACACTATAGAGATTAAAGGCTTGAAACAAGTCCATAAGTACTTCTAAGATAAATGACAATAGCAGATGTTTTAAAGTATGGCAATAAGAAGTGTACTGGCTGGGTAAGGTGTCATAATACTTAGACCTACAGACACACACACACACACACACACACACACACACACACACACACACACACACACACACACACACACACACACACACACGCACACACACACACACACACACACACACACACACACACACACACACACACACACACACACACACACACACACACACACACACACACACACACGTAGGTGATCTTGATATGATATTCCAACCTCCACCTCAGAACCAGCAGACAATGAATCTCATCTTCATGCTAGAACATGCCAGTGGTTAAAACTGGTATGTGACTGTCTGCAGCAGGACATCACTCTATGCAATTCAAGGTATCCCTGTGTATGACTCACTGTGTGTGTGTGTGTGTGTGTGTGTGTGTGTGTGTGTGTGTGTGTGTGTGTGTGTGTGTGTGTGTGTGTGTGTGTGTGTGTGTGTGTGTGTGTGTGTCTCTGTGTGTCTCACTCAATCACTGTCTGTCCCTCTCTTCCCAATGTCTGTGTGTGTGCATGCTTGACATATTGTAGTATGTTGCCCCATATATATGTGTGTGTGTGTGTGTGTGTGTGTGTGTGTGTGTGTGTGTGTGTGTGTGTGTGTGTGTGTGTATCACACACAACATATGCAGATATACCACATATGTGCCACCTACAGCTGGCTATGGCTAATCCTGTCTGATGGGTGTGTGTGGAGACAGTCAGTTTACATAGCTGTGTGTATGCAATGACATTTGTACAGTACAGAAGTACAGAAATATATAGTTGGATGTGGTTTCAGATATGAGCTTCACGTCTGTAAGTGTAGGAGCATGCTCAGTATGACGTTCTATAGTAAGTGTGGGAATCCATTCCAGGGACAGTTGTAATCCAGTCCAGGGTGTTGTGTGCTACAGCCATACATTGCAATCTGTTTGTGCAAGATATCTGGAGATAGGCTGCCAATATGGGGAAACCATGGGCCAAACATAGGGAGTTACTGTTACTATTGCTCTTGTCAATGTATGAGTTGCTTGAGTAACTAGATAGGTAGCAGTTCTAATCTCAGTCCTGGCAAGTGTGTGTGTGTGTGTGTGTGTGTGTGTGTGTGTGTGTGTGTGTGTGTGTGTGTGTGTGTGTGTGTGTGTGTGTGTGTGAGATAGAGAACCATATCAACTGGGGTTGGGTTTACAATTTTTTGCTAACATTTTTTGACATGTAATGTTTGACACTGTACTGTATTGTGTCATTACCTACTAACAGATATAATCAGATCATCATAGTTATTTACCAGAGAAATACAAGATGGATGATGCACAGACCTATCTTATGAGGTAAAGGCTAGATATTCTTGCATAATCCGGCCAGTTTGGAGGTGTGGCTATGGCCGATTGAAGGATGAAGTTGTGTAAAAGGTCCAGCACCTTGGAGATATGTTGACTGGGGATCTCCTGGTTGTGCAGTATTCTTCTTACCAGAAAGGTCATATCCTGGTGTGGCCATAACTGTCAGGTGTACAGATTCTCACAGATTATCCAGATTCATGCCTCATATATCTGGTCGTTTTGCCTTAACATTGTTGTTTTCTAACACATTTGTTGCAAATCACTCATGGTTGCAGTCATGGAATACTGAGAGAAAATTAGCATTTCAGACTTTACACCATTCATGATATCCATGCTACTACACCCCCCACTGTTATTCTATCAACTTTCTAACATTATGCAATATTTCAAATTTGTCCCTGTAGTTGGGCCTTTATCCCATTATATATGTCTTTGTTCAGATTTCTTCCTCTACAAGGTTGAGAGGTATGCTACTAGCATTTAGCAGCATGGCCTTACATTTGCATTTTGTTGACTGTGCTATGTTGGTAGTATGGACCCCATGATATTCCCTACAAAGGCAGTATGGGTGAGGCATGTGCCTTTGCCAGAGGTCTGTAGGCCATGTGAGACTGATGCAGGCCATCTATAGCAAGACAATGCGTTCTGTCACTCATATGTTCCCAAGCTACCAGCCAGTGAACCTCCCTGGGTTGACAATGGTAAGTGACAGAATGCACTACTGTGCTACTAGGCACCATACCTCTCTATGTATGTGAGCCAGATATCTGGACAAAGCCATGAGTACTTGGGTGACAAAGGCCTAAATATACAGACAAGTGTAACTATTGGTCTTACAAACATGGAAGGGTGATACAATAACAGATTTTTGCATAAGCATGCATTTTTCTATAGGGTATGAAGTCTGATACACTACAATCTATCAATATTTTCTGACTTTAGACCTTCACGATTTGCCAGTGATTTGCCAGACAACCACTATTTCAGATTAAAGACACCACAAATATGATGCAACATTGTGTACATTCTGCAAAAGGTCTGGATAGTTGTGAGGTATGGTAGGCACTATGTAGTTTACTCCAACCTGTGTACTGTTCATATGTGTGGACCTCTGTACATGACCTATCCAGTTTCCCAGCAGTAATGGATATTGACATCTGGAGAGTGTGTACAACTCCCACCGTAAGAGTAGCTGACATGCAAAATAGTTGGCACTGCATTTTGTGGAACATGGCCCTGTCTACCACAGTACTGTACCTAGTCCGCTAGGAAACAACAGCCATGAGAAGTTGCTGGCCACATCCTGACAGTATTCCCACACATATGCACTAGCTCATTAACCCCCCCTGCATATTATGGACATGCAACAAGTTATCATGTTGCTTGGGACAGCCCTGGCAACGTGTGCTCTGTTACTATTACCCTACAAACTTACATGTTACTGCATTTCTATGTGAATATGGGTGTGGGGGGGCACACCTGTCAACAGTAGACATTTGCACAGACTGTGCTGATATTGGCTTTTTGTTTGGGTTTCATTTAGCATAATATTGTGACCTGTCTTGGAGAATAGAGGCATATCACTACAGGCCACAGGTTAGATTGTAATGCCATACAACTGAGTTTCAAGCTTCTTACCCTTCAGAGTCTTACTGCAAATGCAAGACCTGCTGTGATATCACTGTGTAAGTCTGTAGGAGGGTATTCCATTATTGTTGCCATTTGTGTGCCTTTGGCAGACATCCCTTTATGGTTTTCTACAGCTGACTTGCTATGTGAGTCGGGGGGTGAGTATGTGATCCCCACAGTGACATCCATGCATGTGACATATGAACCACCTTAGTTGGCCACCCACATATACTGCAGTGGGATTTGTCACCTGAAATGATACTGCATAGTGTGGGGAAGACAGTATTATGCAGACATTTTCTCATGTAATACATAGCTGTCAGTTGTCTGATGCTATCAAAGCAGGCCACCCCATTGCCTTGCATGCATGCAGCATTACCATAGATATGCTACCAAAACATACTAATCCATTCATTAATTGTTAAGAAGACTGACTTATTTTGTGCCTGCGACAGTTTTGAGGACAGTGCTTGAGGGCTGCCTATGTTGGATGCACACAGTACACTGCCTATACATGGTAAATTACAGGTAATGTGATGTGTTTCATCCATTTTACTGTGTGTGCGAGTCAGAGAGAGGTGTCAGTCTCTGGGTTCCTACACTGTCAGTGTGTGAGCTACACATTGCCTCTTTGCCAAGGCCTGGGCATACTGGGCATGCCTCCATCTGATTACAGGAGCAGGCTCAGAGGGTTCCTCTTCTGAGTCCCTCTGTGCCTGAGTGGACCTTGGTAATGGTGGTGGGCTGTGTGGGCCTTCCCCGTGCTGTTCTTGTTGCAGCTGTTTTCGCAGGATCATATTGTATAGGATAGCACATACTATGAACATGTGTTCACATGTGGCTGGAGAGTACTGCAATGCTCCACGAGATATGTCAAGGCAGTGGAACCGTGACTTGGGCATCCCAAACACATGCTCTATAATGATCCTAGTTTGTGTGTCTGCCTCATTATGGCATTCTTGAGTGGGTGTGTTTGCATTTTTGATGGGTGTCATTAATCCATGGCTCCAGTGCATAGCCAGCATCCCCCATCAGATGCCTATATGGGATGTCCTCACTGGTAAATGCCTGGTACAGCTGTGATGGATGTCAGATGTGGGAATCATGATAGCTTCCAAGGCTGCCAGCACACACATTCATAGGTTTATAGGTTCATAGGTTCATAGGTTGGTACTAGGCTATCAGCAATAGGGACTATACAAGCCTAGCCATAACAATTCCCTGGCTATTTCTTCCCACACTGTTTACTTCCCTGGACCCCTGTCTAGCAGGGTGACTGACATGATCCCCGGGGTGAATTTCCTTTCTCCCATATAATCGTCAAGGTTCCTTTTGAAGAGGGCCAAAGAGGCACTCTGCTTGACATGTATGGGCAATCTATTCCAGAGTCTGGGGAGTCTCTGGGTCAGGAACCTATCCCTCCAGCATGTTTTGTTTATTGTGATGACAAGGTTTAGATCCCTGGAGCATGTGGCTTGTGATTGGGATTTCTTTAAGTGTAGCATGTTCAACAGCTCTGGGTTTGACATGGCCTTGTATGTTAAGCAGAGATTGCGTCTGAGTAGACGATATGTGACAGAGTATAGCTGGAGTTTTTTAAGGTGGTCAGCATAGGGCATCTGCTTTAGGCCTGTGATTCTTTTAATGAGGTAATTCTGTGGCCTTTCCAGTTGTTTCAAATGTCTTGAGAGGAACATACCAAACAGGGCGTTGTATTCTATAATGGGTCTAATGAGGGATGAGTACAGTGGGACAATGACCTCCTGTTTTCTGGATGAAAAGCCCTTAGTGATGAGGTGTGCCACATAGAAGGATTTCCTGACTGTTGTGGTGATGTGGTTATCAAAGGTGAGACCACTGTCCATCTGTGTCCCTAAGTCTCTTATCACACTTTTGGTGTTTGGTGTTCTGCCACCTATATGGTAATTCATGGGTACATGTTTTTTTCTCAAAGGGGATAACTATACATTTTTTGGCATTGAGCTTCAGCCCATGGCTGTGGCACCAAGCATCTGTTTCTGTAATGCCCTTTTGTAGAGTATCCACATCATTTGGGGATTCAATAATGGCTCCCAGTTTGCAGTCATCTGCAAACTTTGTTAGCCAGAGTCCCTTAGTGTTGGCCTATACTTCAGAGAAGTAGATGCCAAACAAGAGTGGTCCCAGGACTGAATCCTGAGGTACTCCACTTGTCACTTGTCTGGAGCTGGATTTGGAGTCATGATAATACCCTGAGCATTGCACACAACCTGGCAGTTGATGGAGGGGAAGCCCTTGTGGTTTATGTAGACCCTACTCTGTTCACCAGGTGGTGCTTTGATGTGGATGTGCATGCAGTCTCTCACACCCAGTACCTCCGGGTATTCTGCTACATGGTCAGAGAGATGCATATTGCTGGTCCTCTCCTCATGCGTGTCGGGGATGTAAATGTGCTCACCATCATGTGGTAGGATGGCATCCCGGAACTGGTGGAGTACCCTGGCTGCGGATGCCTGTGAGACCCCCATGATGTCCCCAGTAGGTCTTTGGAAATTAACTGTAACTAGTATTCTTAAGGCTACACACACCTTGGTATCCACTGGGATGGGTTCCCTTCTGTTGGCTCTGGGTTTGAGTTGAGGCCGGCACAGCTCGGTGATTTGCTGAAGTATGTCTCTGTCCACGCTATAGCACCCTACTTGCTCCAGATCATGTAGCCCCTAGTAAGTTACCCTGGGTCTGAACACTCTTTTCCTCCTTCTTGTTCTGTGGTGGTTGTCAGCATTGTCCTCCTCACTGCCCTCAGCCTCTAGCACATACTGCTGGATCAAAGCAATGGAAGCCCCTAACATCTTTTCCGTTCAAATCCCCCCACATGTGTACACCAATGGTGCAGAGTTTGTGGGAAAAAACAGACTGTAAGGTGTTTGCATAGTTTATACTGCTGTGCTGCAGATGCTGCCTGTATGATTGGCTGACTATGATGCATTCCACCTGCCAGCTATGTTATTTGTACTTGATTGCTTTTATTCTACTATTTTCCCTTTTTTTTCCTTTTTTCCCTTTCCATTTCCACCCCTTTTTAAGCCTGAGGTGCGCTGCACAAACCTGGTGTCCAAATGTAAACAGTCCTGCTATTTCTGTTTTTTATTATTTTTTTACCTAGTGCGCCCTGCACAAACCTGTTTAACTAAGGTAAACAATAAGAAATGGGCCTTCCCTGGACATGAACACACTCTTCATTTCATGGAATAAGTCAATAAAGCCTCAGACACACCCCCTTGCTTAGCTGTGCTTAGCTAAATTCATCTGGGAGCCAAGGAGCTCCAATGTGCTTACACCAAGCATGACACACCCCTTTCATGTCTGCTGCTCCTCCTACTTACACCACTGCCTTATAGCACCTACACATTTAGGGGCAGTTTGGCACTTTGCTTCTTTTTTTGATTCAGTAAATTTCCCTTATTAGCATACCTCGCTGCCTTAGTCCCTAGTTACAGCACTACCCAGAGCCTTTCCCCTTAGCAACCACTGTACCCTGTTATTGTTTTGATTCTGCATGCCATAGACAATAATGGCAAAAATGTAGCTTTCACTTAAAATTGCCTTTTCACATTTTTTTTTTATTTTCAATTACAATCTCGTTTGCGTGTCGCTGCCCTTTTCTTAAACGGCCTAGATCGGCCAAAAAAAATAAACTTTTATTTTTATACTTTTGCAGCACTTTTCCATGCCATGCAATGGCCATATATTTGGCCATTGGCATACCTAAGGATTAGAACACGTGCTTTGGTTTGAGCTGTCATGCCTCTGTTTTGATTTTTGCAGAAATGTATTCGGCTAATAGTTGAATACATTACTGCATGCTACACTATTCTGCCACAGATGCCTGCCTGCTTACTGGATCACTAATTTACCTCATTTGCATGGTTTTCAACAGCAAATGAGGTCATTAGCATAATCCCATCATGTTTGTGCCAGAATAGTGTTGCCAGGCTCGTGCATGTCTCCAGGCTTCTTTACTGGGTCATTCAGCTACCATATTCCATGCAGGAATGGCTACACTATTCCTCCATGGAAATTTTAGCTTATTGAATCCAAGGGATAGTCTACTTTGAATACAGAAAACTGATCAGGTAGTTTAAGGTTATATTAATGATAGTAACTCTGCTAATCCTGTAAAAACAAAAACAACAGCCTCTGAAAAGTATGCTACTACTGAGGTTATGCTTCTAGCATGTGAAAATCTTCTAGAATGACTGAAACTGTATTCTCATTACCCATTGTGTTACTCTGCAGCTGGTGAGTTATTTAGGTGCAGTGAGTTAACTGATGCAGACTGCTAGATTAAAATAGTATGGTAACACTTGTAAAAGGACAGTATTACTAACAAAGCAGAAGTGTATACATGCATGACTGATATGAAAAAAGTATCCCATTATTCAGAAGTACAGCCTGGGTTTGGAAAGGTCATCCATTGAGTTTGGGTTTGGAAAGGTCATCCATTGAGTTGGAGTAATTTCCAATTCATTACATGACAATATAAAAGGGAAAGATCACCCCACTTTAAAGAGTTGTGGCAGCAAAAAGTTCAAAACTAAATTAAAATAACAGATATTTCAGGACTCAAAGTGCACTTGTTTTTTGGGAGAATGGCTAGTCTTTGCACCTCATGCTTATGTCAAACTTAATACATTTAAATGTATAACTTAACATCTGAATAATTGTAGAATTCACTTTATATGTTCATACTGTAAAATATTTGCAAATGTTTTGTCTTTGTTACAATACCTTTGTATATGTACTTTTTCAATACTTCTTTACAATGTATTGCTGCAACACTTTATATTTTAACCTGATGTGCTGGATACTTTACCAATGGAATGGGATGTGCCTGTAGCAATGCTGACTCAGAGTGGTCATTATTATCAGTGTGTGACACACAGACAGTTATATGTACTTTGTGCTGCAGGCTGTTATGTTGCAGTCTCAATGACCAGTTTGACAGATATGCTTATCTATTTGAGTAAACCATTCACAGTTAAAAGTCACTGTCCTAGAGTAATTACACATACTACTAAAATCAACCAGCCAGGTCACATATTCAAGCCACTGCCAAGTATGAGGGTTATCTTAACTTCCCTTGGGAGGTATACAAGGAACTCCTCCACCTCCATCATAATGACTGTGCTGGTGCTCCACCCCAGTGGTCACACTGTGTCTTACAATGTCCTGTGCCTTGCACTTGGCAGGCGGTAACATATCAGTGATCCAGCAGTGCTCCTTTACTATTGTGCTGTTATGGCTATCCAGTGCTCTAGCATCCTGCATATCTCCCTGGCACACTAAGACACAGAAGACTTTAAGCTTCTCAATGATATGCATGCATGCTCTGTGCGTGTGCGTGTGTGCATGTATGGTCTATAGGATCACCTTTGTCTCTGGTGCCGTGAATCTTTCCATCTGCTACCATTCCATCAATCTCACAAGAAGATGAGTACACCTGTATATTACACATACACTAATCAGTGTGAGTACACATGACTGTTCATGCGAGTGGAAAATTGTCTCAGTACTGTTCCCATCCCACATACTATGGCAAAAGTCCTGTGAGCTACTATGCTGTCAGCATTCCAACAATGTAGAATCATGCAGCAGCAACTATGGGCATGTTAGCAGTGATTGGAATGACAGTGCTGACAGCACAGTCAGTGCCTAATGTAACGGTCCTCTCATATCCTCTACAGCATGAATTGCAGTCAACTTACATATGGTACAAACCCTACACTGCAGGCAAGTAACATTGGTTGACCTTGTTCCATATTCTCAATCAAGTTGAGCTCCCCCACCCCCGCCCTCCAGCAGGACTGCAGCCTGTCCTTCTCTCATCTCAGTTGCTTAGTTGGTACATCCCCCAAAGCAGAACTGCTACTTGTAATTCTTTGTTTCCAGTTTCTTGTCAAGATAGACTCCCTCCCCATCAGTGTGTCAGTCTCTTGCTGTGGCCTGTGTTGTGTTGTCAACCCTCATGCTATGCCTCTTCTCTGCTCTGTAACAATCTCTCTTGCCTCACTGCAATATAGTGAGCTCCAATGCCACTAGATATGGCTGCTATCAGTTTGCTGATATGGCATTAAACCATTATGCACAATGTATGATTCCTAAATTTCATTTGCCAATTTTGTTTGCTCACTGTTTTAACACAGGTCCACAGAGCTAGGCAACCAGCCAATGCTCTGCTATATTCATATGTGCAATCAAATGAATCTGTTGCATTTTGCTAACCATAAATACAATTTTATGCTGCATTTTGCACTTTTAAACTGTCATTTTGATATATTGCTGATTTGTTTAAAACTGTTCTTCCTGATTTGCTGCATTTTTTTGTCTGCTGTAGCATAGACTGGATTCAGACCTGCTGTGTCTTGGTCTGTTTGTTAAACTGAGCACTAACCAAGGCTATCTTTTGTTGGATAGGCCTCCCCCTTCTACACCCTTGTGGCAGGAGAGTGCATTTAGGACTCATCTGAATGAAGGTTACTGGCACAGGGCTCAGTTCTGAGCACTTTTTATTGCTTAAATTGTTTAATTCAATTTGCTCATTGTTTTAACACAGATCCACAGAGTTAGGTGACCAGGCAGTGCTCCGCTGTATTCATCTGTGCAATCCAATGAATCTGTTGCATTCTGCTAGCCATAAGTAAAATTTTATAATGTATTTTGCACTTTTAAATTGTATTTTTGTTTATTGCTGATTTTTTAAAACTGTTCTTGCAGATTTATTGCACTTTTTGTATTCTGTAGCACAGAATAGTTTCAGACCTGCTGAATATGGTTTGGTTTGTTAAATTGAGCACTAAACCATGCTATCATTTGTTGGAGAGGAACTCCTCCAACCTTGTGGCAGGAATGTGCAGTTAGGACTCATCTGATTGAAGGTTGCTGTTACAGGGCTCAGTTTTGAGGGTTTTTTAAATTGCTTAAATTGTTTAATTCAGTTTGATCACTGCTTTAATACAGCTCTACAGAGTTAGGTGACTAGCCACTGTTCTTTTGTATTCATCCGTTTACATGTAGTGCATCTCTGTGTGCCATCATGCAATACCACACATTAGGGTTAGCCATTGGTGGTTATAGACATGAAAACCTCAGTAGTTAAATTTTCCCTTAGTAGCTGCCACTGTTCTGGCCAAGAAGTCCTTAAATTGCACTTAGCTGCTCAGAGAACACATCAGCTGTGCTTTTGCTCCTTAAACAGTCCCAAAACCACCATCTCTACAATCGCCTCTGACCATTTAGAGAACCTCCTCTAGTATAGATCCTTTGTAGAGCATCCTATTAGTATAAACCCTATTTAGACCACCCAGTTATATCACACCCCTCCATTTTTTCTCCCCGCTATGAAAACAGGATTTAATCTAGAATTATGGATGGTCCATTTCCCTCCATTTCTCCTACTGGCCTCATTGATATGGGTATCCTGAGGCAGTGTAGCAACTGCCTCATGTACACTAACAACCATCTACTCCTAAATCACCAAAGTAAAATTTGTGAGAGATGCAGCTACACTAAGAATCTGAAATTCTTGATCTCTTGCACACAGAACAGTAACACTGAACAGGTTGTTAGTTTACATACTACACCTCCTATGCAAACCATGCACTCAACACATAAACCATAATACGATGAGGTACTCAACAGAAACTTACCTAAACAACAGAGACTTTCCAAATACAAAAATGCTACACCTAATACAGCACCTACAGCGCTCAAGGCACATAAAAACATAACCACCAGTGTCTCACCAAATAGCATGTAAGACAAAACACATCTAAAACAATTTTTTTAGTCATAGGTGACTCCATTGTGGGGCACACAGTTGTCCCACTCAACAGGTTGGACAAGGAAAAGGTTACAGTCAGCTGTCTATTGGATGCCAGGATCCATTAGATCACACATGCTCTCAAGTCTCTCAACAAGTACAGTTATGACTTTGTCATAGTTCATGTTCATGTGAATGACTTGAGATGTACTTCACTGGAATATATGGAGAGAGAGACATGATTTTGCTCTATGAATATGTGTCCCAGGCAAGTATGTACCCAGCCTTGAGCAGCATTCTGCCCTCACCCAGGATGATACCACAATATAAACTTCAACAATTGGCTTAGTTTCTGGTGTCATTCTAAGGGGATCCAGTTCCTGTCAGCCTGTGATGACATGATCAACAGACCACATTGCTTTGCCAGAGATGGTCTTCACTTGTCACCTCTAGGCTTTCAGTTATTTGCAAAGACAATTGTCTCCCCATAGTGCCTTTGTTAGGCAAGATCTCAAGAACAAAATTTCTGACATGAAAATATCACTCACAAATAAATTAAATGTTATGCTGCTAAATGCTAGGAGTTTAAACCAGAAACTGCACTCTCTGGAAACAATCCTCTCACTGGAGGATGTTGACATCTATGCAGTCACAGAAACTTGCTTTAGGGCCTCAAAGAGTACCCCAGCCTTGCAAGGCTACAATACCTTCCACACTTTCAGACTGCAAAATGAATGCGTATGAACTAAAGGAGGAGGAGCATCTATGTTCTTCAAAGATAAATACACTTCTAGACTGGTTAGGCAGAAAAACTCCATGGAGTTACTCCAAGTTCAACTAACTATTGGAAAGACCCTCCTTCAAGTCATCATTAGCTATAGGTACCCCTTAATGAACCAAGATACCCACACTGTTTATTTGAACTTACTTGAGTCAATCAAATTGCAAACAAACACTAGTCGTGGGCGATTTTAACTATCCCTCCATTGACTGGGAAACATATGAGTAACAATATGCTCGCACAAAGATTCCTGGACTTTGTTAACACTAATGCCCTAAAACAAATAGTATGCAACCCCACAAGGGACTAAAATATTCTCAAACTGGTCCTCACCAACATTGGTAACCATTGCACCACCACAAGTATAGGACCATCACTGGGTAAATCTGATCACAAATCAGTCCCATTTGAACTAGCTATAACACCTGAGTCCCTCTTAGGTCAAATCAGGCAAAAACAATTCACCAAAGCTAATTATACCCTCCAAAGGGATGGAATAAATAATTTCCAAGCTGCTGTTCCCACAGATGGCATTGAGAAATATATTAAGGTATACAAAAATGCCCTGTACAATCACTTATACAAATGTATTGACACTGCTGTATCTGAGAGGATCAAAACAAGATCCTCAAGAAAAGACAAGCCTCCCTGGTGGACATCAAACATTAATATATTATAGAACAAGAGAAATAAGTTGCCTTTAAGAATAAAAAAGAGAGGTCCCAGCGCTGGAAGAACACAGTTGCTAGTAAGATAACTTGTAAAATTCTCTAAAGACAACTTCAAAAAAAAATAACAATCATAGCTAAGAATAATCATAAGGCACTCCAGCTATATCCATAATCTAAAGGGTAGGACCCAGATGTGTGCTGAACTAGCTGTGAATGGCATCACAAACATTGATCCTGTAAAAATACCTTACCTATTAGCTGATAGTACAGATGAAAATTTCACCCCGCCGTCCTGTCCAAACATTACACAAAGCACTCCCTTTACATCTCCCCCACCTTGCTTATCTAAACTGCAAGTCATTAATGCTGTCTCTAAGGCCAAAAACACAGCCTCTATGGACTGGATGGCATTCCAGGTTGCATTTTAAATGGTCTAAAATGTGATTTATCAACTCCATTAGGTACTCTCTTCAACCACAGTCTGAGTACTGGTTTTACCCCTGAGGAATGGAAAACAGCAACCATTATCACCTTCATAAAGGGAGGTACAGCAATAGACTCTGGCAACTACAGACACATAAACTTAACCAGCCTTAGCTGTAAGGCCATGGAACAAATCATCATGGACCTTATAAATAAGGATATAGATGATCTGCAAACCCTTGATCCTATGCAGTTTGGTTTAGGCAAATGCAAGTCGTCCCTATTAAACCTGGTTGACTTCTTAAGAAATTTCACCAGAGCCATAGATTAAGGCAATTCTGTGCATACAGCCTACTTTGAATTAGCTAAGGCCTGTGACACAATCCCACATTCGGGCATCAGTTGAATATCAACCCTTATGTCATCAGGTGGGTTGCTAACTGGCTCACCAACAGATGGCACTCAGTCAGAGTTAGGGACTTTACCTCAACCAGCAGACTTGTCACATGTGGGGTTCCACAGGGGTCAGTGCTGGGCCCCTATTGTTTGGAGAACACTTCTCAACAGGTCAGGCCAAAAGAGAGTGGCTGACTAAGTTTGTTGACATCTGCAAATTAGAGGCAATCATTGAATCCCCAAATTATGTCAATATACTTCAAAAGGGAATTGCACAAACCAGTGATTGGTGCCAAAGACATAGACTCAAGCTTAGTGCTAAAAATGCATGATCATCCCCTTCAGTAAAACAATATCCCTGCAGACTGCCATATAAATAATAATACCCTAAGTAACAGCTTACTAGTGAGAGAGTTGGAAATGCAAGTTGACTGTAGCCTAAGCTTTGACCACCGAGTATCTACTGTGGTAAGGAAATCATCCTATGTCACACACCTCTTTAGTAAAAGCACTGCCTCAAAAGTGAAAGAAGTCATAACTCCTCTGTACTCGACTCTCATCAAGCCAATAATTGAGTACAATGCAACCTTTGGTATGTACCTTACCATGCACCTGCAGCAATTTGAGAGAACTCAGGGATTTCTCACCAAGAAAATTCAGGGTCTCCAGAACATGTCATATATTGACAGACTGAAGTCACTGTCACTGTACTCAGTAGCATACAGACTACTTAGAGGAGACTTCTGCCTGGCCTACACAGCAATCTCAGATCCAGACCTGATGGAAATGCTGCATATCTGCAAGTCAAATGGTACAAGGGTCACCCACTCCAGGGACCTTAACAAGGCCTGTGACATAAATAGGACCAGCTGGAAAGACAGATATGTCTTTCAGAGGTTGCCACTCCTCTGGAATAGACTACCAATTCACATCAGACAGATGGGAAACTATAAATTCCTGCCAGGGATTTCACCTATGATCCTCCTAGACATAGTCAGTCATTGCTAACTAAGATCTCGAGTTTTCATAAGATCCTTTATATTGGGTTTGTCTAATATTTTGTTGCATACATACAGTTAGGCTTATAAAGACCTTTGGGTCAATAGCCCAATAACCACCTATGAACCTATACTATCACATTTATAACTAATGCAAAGAGTATGCAGCTCATTGGAGACCCCTGTTTCACACTACTGTTCATATGTACCTCTTGGCTTAATTAGCCATTTACAAGCAGTTTTACTTAATTATTACTATACACTGGTGGATATAATGTCCTTACTTTTACACTTATATTATATTCTTTCATTACTGCCCATAAGATTTCATGTCCAGTAGTGTCAAATTCCTTATTAAGGTATCCTATCATGATTTTCACTTCTCATTTTTAATTCATAATATCTACAGTTTCTCTAATCATCATTTACAATTCTTGACAGCCTTTCCCTTTTATACATGTATACTATCTTCTAATATTTTCCATTTTAGTTTCAAATCTCTTTTGTATTATTTTCAAAAAGATCTTATAATCATTATTATTCAATAGTATCGATATTCCGTTTTTTTAATTATATTCTGTCTTCCTTCTTCTACATGAATGTAAGCTTCCATTATGATTCTTTATACATAAAACCTTAATTTAACCATTCATTCAAAATTTTTATAAAATATTTTCTTTCCCAATCCCTTAATTTGTTGTACATCTAGCATATTTAAAAAATCCCCTTTTCCAACTTGTTATTCTCTTTTTCCTTTTAAGTTTTTGCTTTCCATGTTTTTTGCAACATTCTTTTTTCTGTAAATATTTTTTCTACATATTGTACTACATTATTCATAATGTTTTCTCATTTCTATTTCTCCATTTACATTTTTATTTATCTCATTACACTACCATTTCCCTTTACTAATCTACTTAAATAATGGCACTTCTCTTTTACCTTGTAAAAATATATTTGCTTATATAACCATTGTTGCATTATTTTATTTTACATAATTCTTTTTCTTTGTCAAAGTACTATCTATCATTATGTCTTCCAATGCACAGTTATATGTTTTTTTTTATATTTTCTTTGTCTATCTTTCTCACATCATATTGCCACTGTAAAAACATATTTTTTAATATTTTTCCTTAAATATCATCCACCAAAAGAACAATTTTTATAAAATGTTCTCATTGTAATATGATCTTTCCATAATTATATTACTAATCACTTTCCTTCTTCATTCCATGCTTTCTCATTCATCCTTTTTATTCCTATTTATATATATATATATATATATATATATATATATATATATATATATATATATATTCACTTCAGAATCTCGAAATTCTGAAACATAGAATTTCATATGATTGAGACCATGATTGATGTTTTGGCATATAGAAATTCTGAAACAAATTCAAAAAAAAAAAAAATGGAAATCTCCAATTCCACGTTCTATGCAGATCTCCTTTCACAATGTCGGGATTCCGAAAGTTTGATCATATGGTCTCGGCCATATGAAATTCGATCTTTCTGGATTTCGGCATTGTGAGGTGTTCCCATATATATATATATATATATATATATATATATATATATATATATATATATACATACACATATATATGTGTCTACTTCATTTGTTTGAAAGACCATTTGACCTAAACCCATTTGATCAAAATTTCATTTGATTGAAAACCAATATTCAAGACATAAAACTGGGATTTGTCCCTCTCCGCAATGTTGTGTGACCCTGGAGTTGGTATATATAGTTAAGGGGAGTGTGGGGGGCACAGCCCCCTACATTGGGGGTTGTGGGTGTCAATGCCCCCCACCTAGTTTCCTTTAAAAGAAGAAAATAACACAAAAAGTACAGATTTTAAACAAAAATAGGTGGGGGCTTCACCCCCACAACCCCCAATGCGGGGGACTGTGCCCCCACACCCCCTTAACTATATATATATATATACCAACTCCAGGGTCACATTGTTATTCACCTTAAATACTGTTTTTGATCAAATGAAATTTCGATCAAATGGGTTTAGGTGAAATGGTCTTTCGATCAAATGAAGTAGACCCATACATATATATATATATATATATATAGAGAGAGAGAGAGAGAGAGAGATTCCTTGTTTTCCTTTATCTGTAGCCATTTTGCAAGATGATTAGAAAATCCTGTTTCTGCTACCTCCCCTTCTCGTATAACTAAAGCTTCAAATACTATAAAATAATCTATTTTATTTCTATACGTACCCGTTTTGTAAGTCCATGAATTTTTGTCCCAAAGCTTTAACATACCCCATCTTATAACTTCTAAGATTTTTCTTATATAATTTCCTTTCTATTTAAACTTGTCTCTTAAATCACAATTAAAGTCTTCTGTTATTATAATATTCATATTTATCACTTCATAGTCTAAAATCTGATAAAATAAACATTCCTTTATTTAAAATTAGTATAAGCATATAATGTTATAATTCTATATCCTTGTTCTTTCATTTTAAGGCTACAGTGATCAATCTTCCCATTTTTGCTAAAGTTACATATAATGTCTTTACTTTATTTCTACAGAATTGAGCTATTCCAGAACATCTCTCATTTCCTAAATTTCAAATTATCTCTCTTAATCCATAGTTTCTGTTTGTATTCTTACTTCATTTCTTAAAAATCTTGTGTCTTGTAGTATAATTACATCTACATCACATGTATTATACCACTCCAAAATTCTGATTCTTCTTACTATGTTCTTAATACTATTCACATTCACAGTTTCATAATTGCATGGCTAATTATTAGGCTAGCTTATTTAACAGGCTTTTCTAAGCTTGGCCAATTTCCTTCGCAAAGGTGAGAATCAAGCACTCTACTTTGCATCAGGGAATCAGACATCTTAACTGCTATATCAACCCTAACCATTAGCTGTATACATTCTTTTTCATTCATTTCCTTTCTTTTTTTCTTTTGTAATTATCCCTTTAAATTTATTTTTTTTCTGTTTTTTAGCCTTTCAACAATAGAATTCTTTTTTTTTCTACCTCTCAATTTATGTCTTCTTCATCATTTATTTTAGAACCTTCTTCTATGCCTTTTTTATTATTTTTCTCATCTATTTTTTCTATCTCTACTACTTATAAAATTCCTTCTTTGTTTATTTTCTTTTTCTTTTCCTTACTCATTTTCATTTTTGCAATCCATCCATAAATGTCCAATTTTGTTACATTTATAACATTTCAATTCACATTTTTGCATCATGCCTCATTTCCTCAGAAATATAACATTTTCTTTTGTCACAGTTACTTATCAAATGTCCTTTTTCACTAAAGCAAAACATACTTTGGGTTGTCCTGGTATTTTATGGCACCACTATTCCCCTCCAAATTTACCATGTCTGCTACATGTATCATTTTTTTTCTATTTTTAACACAGTATTACAGTCCCAGCCACCAGCCAGTTAACTCCTTTTGCCATAAACTTTTGCAGTGTCCAGTACTTCTATACATAAAGTTTTCAAATGTCCTTTCAAATTCTCTCTTTCTATCACTGTTTTAAATTGTTCATTATTTTTCTTTGTTTATTTCCCTGTTAAATGCCTTCATCACATAAAGATTACATGTGCTCAGTTTTTCTTTTTTTCATAATCTTCAAGAAAAAATTCCATTGTAAAACAGTCTCAAATATAAAGTCACAAAATATCTTTGTTAATAAGAATAAATGCTCTTACCTCATGCTTTTTCACCCAAAGTAGCTATTAAATTGTCCCGTACTTCATACATGTCCATTTCTTTGTCTTCTTTACTTTGAATCCTTACCACATACTTCTGTTTTTTCATTTTCTTCTGCCTTTTTTTCTGCTACTTCACTTTTGCCTTCTTTTACTTTCTCTGTATATGTTTTCTTTTCCATCTCACCACTATTCTTCAGGATTGTCTCTGCATCCTCCTTTTGTACTTTCTCTGTAGTGTCCCCCTAGTAAACATCTCCTTCATTTTTCTGGCTCACTCTGCATCACCATTTCTTTAAGTAAATCATCCCACAAACCTCCGGACTGGAAGGATGCATTTTTACACACAACTTTCTCTGATTCATCTCCATCAAACAGATTTCTTTGAAACATTTCCTCAGAATCCTGCACTCATTCTCTGGTCTCAATGTTTGCCTTCAAGTTCATTTCTTCCTCAACTCCATCATATCCTTCTTTCTCCATCTGCCTCTATGTTTCTCCGGGCCATCTCTGTTAATGGAATGGAATCAGGAAGTGCTCCTGCAAAATAGGTCCCACTCACAGCAGTAATGAGTAAGGAAAGTTCTCCAATGCCTTGTCCAAATTCCCCCTGAAGTATACATTTCACAGATGGTCTCCCCTGAAAGGAGGACACTAGCCAAGTGGAACTAACTTAATCAGCAAAGAGAGATAGATAGATATAAAGACTAATGAACAAATAAATAAATAACTCTGAAACAACAGTTGGCATAAAGTAAGGTTTGGTTCTAGGACCTCCCACTTTTAAAAATGAAGAGCTATGATCCCCAGTATGTGCCACTTGTTTTCTAGGTAGCTTAATATGCAATAAATAAATAAATACAATTGTTTAAGTTGGAATAAAGAAGAAGGGGGAGGGAGACAAGCAGAAGTAGCCATACAGTATATAGAATTGTTTCTTAAGCCTGAGTTGAAGAATTCACACAGGTTTTGAAGAACCAGACGAGCTCCCATTTGGGATGGATCATGTCCTTTAATTGAACTAACTGGAAAATTATGTTAAGCATGGTTTGTCAATAGCAGATTTTCAAGCCTGCATTAAAAACTACTGCATGCCCTCTGAGAAAATGTGCATACATGGGAGCAAAACTTACCATTCATACTGTCATATGAAGGTTCTGAATGTTGCAGTCTATCCTGGATCTGCACAATGTATCTGATATATTATTTTGTTCTGGTGTAAGGTTATGCAGCTTCAAGAGTAAGGTTGTTCTGAAGTATTAGTTCCCAGGCAATCATGCCTCACCTGCACAAGGGGCATATGACTTTGGAGCCCATTGTGACTTTGGAGCCCCTTGTGTGGTTATATATCATTTCACTGCAGTGTTGCTTGTTATTATTAATAGGGGACCAGTTGTCTACAGCTGAACCTACAGCTCTGACAGCTTTTACTAGAGCCACTGTCTCCTTGAAATTTTGTTACCAAAATGAGGCTTACTCAAACTTTGAACCCTTATGCCTTGAGAAACTGCCCCCTCCTGCAAAATCCAAAGCATGTGCCATAACTTATTCAGAAGGCATAGGGATAAAAAATGGGAAGAGCTGATTTAGGAATACCTGATAGCCCCACCATGGGACATCCTTATTCATGAAATTGAGCACTAGAATTTGAAAGATTAAGGGATGAAGTTGCTAGAGTCTGACTGGTTTGCGGTATCTCTGAATTTTTCTCATATGGGTATAAGTAAATCATACCATTAGGATGGAAAAAGCCACACTACTGAGAAATCTGTGGATGTCTCCTGTTTTCAGCAGCCATATTCACCAAATGAGCTGAATGGACAATACTTTGTCTGGAGGATACTAAGCAGTGGATAGACAGGTGTTATAACAGACACCCTAGAAATAATAACCTGTGAAATGGCTTAAAGCTTGAACCTGAGGTTGCTATATAGATGAACAGAGAGCTGAAGGGCTGTTAGTGTGCCTTGGACTGAAGGGGCCAAGATGAGGCTGTCATCACAATATGGAAGATGCAGATGCTCGGAGGTCTGCAAAAGGCTATGACTAGGTCTAGGTATTTTGTGAAAACTCCTGGAGCAGTAAAAAAAAAACAAGAGACAAAGATGTAAACTGAAAGTAAAACAATTGGTAAAGAATCTTAAATAACTCCTGTGCATATTGTGAACTGAAATGTGAAGATTAGTATAATTTAAAATCTAGGGTTGCTAGAAAGTCATAGGAAAACAGAAAGGGGGAAAACATCTGAAGAGACAGTATCTCAAGTTTTGGTTCCAAAAAAGTTATCGTTTTGAAAGGTCCAAAATTGGTCTCCATATGTCTTTTTTTCTAGTATCTGGAAACAATCTTGAATGAATGTCTTTGCCTCTTTGGGAAGTAGGCAATAGCTGTATTATAGCATGGGATAATACATCTCACAGCACTTGAGGAAACTGATTGATTTTTCTTTGGATACCAATAAGCTTGTAACTATCCTTTATTATTTTTAAAACCCAGGCATACAGAAATTATGTAGTTACCATAATAATGGATAATTTCCACTTCTAGTCTGACTGATTTGTCTGATAGCAATACTGCCTCCTCACAAATTTGATTAGGCAACTTTAGTTAAGGCTCAAACCTCAAGCTGCTTCAAACACTCACAATATATCTGTCCATAACTTCACATCAGAGTGAGTTTGCTGTGAATTTAGAATGTATCATAAGTTAAACAGACAGACAGTGTGAGGGACAGGATGGGTTTCAAATAGGTCTAGCAGATACCTCTAGATAACAGTGAAAATGTTGTAGGGTGAAGCAGGTGCTGACTTTGTGGGAACATGGGCAAAATTCTTGGCTAGGCTTATCAGGTCCTCCAGACCAATAGCCTAGTATCGTTCTATGAACCAATGAACCTATGAAGGTGGAATGGTTGTTGAATCACATGGAATAGGCAAGACAATTATGCAGTGCTTTGCTAAGCATATAACTACTGTATCTGATTCCATACCATCTGTCCAATTCAACCAATGGGACAGAGTCCCAAGTTACTTAGTTTCCGGGCTGAAATTGTAACAAGATGCCCTTTAGGATAATAGCTTCCAAGGATGGATCTAGATCTTAATATGATATCCAATTTGTAGTGACTGGAAAATGTATGTAACTTAAAACAAATTGCTGCTGCACAAATTTCATCCACTAAAGAGAGTTTTTGAAGATGACTGGGGAAACTGGCAACAAACTGGCTCACTGAGCTTTAAGTTTTTGAGGTAAGATCTTGTCTCTTGTAGTGAAGGTAGTCTGAGAGCCATCTGGACACTGCTATTTTGGACAACTTGTGGCCTAGCCTGCAGTAAGCAAAGGCAATAAAAAGATGAGAATCTTTTACTGTAGATTTTATTTGGTGAAGTTAGAAATGCAGCTGTCTGTGGATGTCCAAAGTATATAAAAGCATTCTTCCCTTATGAATTAATTTGCAAAGAAAACTGAGGGGATGAAGAGGCTGGTTAAGGTTGATCTCAGAAGCCACAATTGATACAAATGTAAGAGAAAGCAAATTTGCCTGGGCCAGATGGTACAGTGAGTAATTAATACAACTTTGCATGAAGTGGCTTTCTGTAGAAATAGGGTTATCAGGGGGAGGAAAGAAAAGGCATAATAAAACATCCCTCAATGATTGTCTGTTGTGTCCATTGGTAGGATCATGGCAAATAACTGTTGAATTTGGCACTGGATGAGGAAGCAAGAAGAATGATCAAGGCTTAACCCAGTTGCTGAGGATTGCCCCAGTAGCAGAAGGTGGTATTGAAGGATTTAAAGACCACACGTGTAGCATTAGAATGGATCTGCTGATCCTGTCCACTAGGCATTTGGTTCTTCATAGAATGTGCACTGCCATCAGAGAGTGGTGTGAAGCTAATAACCCACTGCTAAACTCTCACAGCCTCTACACAAATGAATTAATTTAGTTCCTCCCTGCTTGTTCATATACTGTACTACTGAAATGTCATCTGAGTGGATGACATTTGACCTCAGAGAAAGAAAGTCCTGAAGTGCTTACAAAGCTATGACATCTACCCTCATCTCTTGAATTTGATGTGAAGATTGATCAGTAAGTTTGTCCAGGTTACTTGGACCAATCTTCCCTTGTAATGATCCTGCACTCCAACAAGGAGGCAGCTATGATAACTGTTGCTGATGGTGTAAGATGGATGAGTGGCAATCTTAGAGAGACAGTTGGTGACTCTATTCATCAAGTAAGGTGCTGCCTGCAAATGGGAGTCATGTGAACTGGAGTGTTCTCAGAGTTGGACAATAGGGATCACTGTATGATTAGGGTCCAATGTAGAACTCGCATGCATAGACAAGGATGTCAAACTGCAAATATGGATGAATGCATCAATCCAAGAACTTTCTAGACCAGAGCAGCTGTGACATAGAGTAGAAGTGTAATTACTTAGTCATTGGTTCCTGTCATCGGGTAATTGTAGAATGCAAAATTTTGTGTCCAGCCTATGAAAGCCAGTATCTGGGAAGGCTAAAGCAAGGATTTTTTTTTTAAGTTTACAGACATAACTAAAGACAAGCAAAGCTGAAGTAGTCTTAAGCGGCAAACAGGAAATCCATCAATATAGCAGCCAAGACCCAATTGTCTTGATATAGGAAAGTGTGGATCCACATGATTCACAGTTGGGCTTTGACTACTGTCATGCTTTTGGTAAGAACCCAAGGGTCTGTGCTGAGACCAAAAGCATGTTTTCAGAAAGTATAGTAATTGACTCCCTGCTTGAAGTGTAGTGTTGTTATGTAGGTAGGATTCCTGGAGGTCTATAGACACCATCCAGTCATTTGACTGTAAGCACTGCAAAATCATTTGTACTGTGACTATCCTGAGCTATGTCTTTATAGCATAAATATTTTGACTGCTGAAATCTTGGTCTGAGAGTCATACTATAAAGTATCTTTTATAGACCCTGAATCCTTTGTGTTCTTGAAGGACCACTTGGATGGATCTTTTATCAAACAGAATGGCAATCTCTCTCGCTGCTATATGCTCATAGGGTGGGACATTTATTTATTTATTTATTTATTTATTTATTTATTTATTTATTTGTTCTATTTGTCTTTTGTTAACTGTGTTAGTCCACTGGGCTGGTGGCCCATTTTCAGTGAAGACCTGAGGAGAAAAGCTCCACACAAAGAACAAATTTCAGATTTTTCATAGCAGTAATGAAATATGAGTATTAAGCAACATGTAGTCATGCAATAATGAAAATTAGCAATTCATGAGAGGTGTGGTCAAGATGGTGACTGACTAGCAGCACAAAGCTTTTGCTCTAATTCTTATTATTTTTTTCTGACAGGATTTTATTATTTTATCTTAATAGAATACTAATTTTTAACAGAAATATTTTCTCTAAACTATTATAAATATTTTCTGAAAGAAAAACGAAGATTCAAAAACAACATTTTGAATTTTCCTGTCAGTATACTTTTTTGAATACTCAACTATCATGAGTCACTCAAAGGTAACTCAAAAGAAAATTCTATAAGAAAGGAACTACAGTCCATTATTGGGAGTATTCAGGAACTATCTATCATACTGGACAAACTGTAAACAAAAATGGACTATATTAAAGAAGACTGCAAAAACAAATGGATTTTCTAAATGAAGTTTTAAAACAGCAATCTACTCAAATCTCTTCTATCAAAGATGCAGTGACAGACATAGATGGAAGATTTACAGAAACTGTAAGTCACTCAGAATTTCTATTAAAACAAAACACTTTGCTACTAGAAAAATAGAAGATTTAGAAAGCAGGTCTCATAGAAACAACATTAGAATTTATGGAATACCAGAGAAAGAAGAGGGGGCAATCTGATACATTTCTTAAATAACGGGTTGCCTGAAGCTCTCAGTTTACCTGAAGCCCTATCATTTGGCATGGAGAGAGCTAAAGTTCCTTTTCAACATCTTCATTAAAGAAGAACCCTCCTGTGCCGAGATCCATCATTGTGAAGTTTATGTCTAGCCAAGACAAAGATTTAATTTTGAAGTGTGCCTGGACTAATACACCAGTTAAATTAAAAGACAATAACATCAGATTTGATAATGACTACACATCACTAGTTATGTCCAGAAGAAATAAAGCTGTACCATTCATAAAAAGCCTGAGAAAAACAGATATAAAAGCTCAACTTTTTTTCCCATCAAAATTACGAATCTCTTTCCCAGATGGTCAGAAAATCTTCACTATCCTGGAAGAAGCTCCAGAATACACCAAATAAAATCTTTGACAAAACTGAAGACATGGAATTGACAAGCACCAGTTTAAAGAGATGATCATCGAAAAATAATTGGACAGTAAAATATAAACACTCTAAAAAAATGAAAGACAAATGAGCTACACATTATATTATAACCCTTATTTTTCATGTTTACTGTCATTTGCTCAATATTCAATGTAGGATGCTTCATAACTGCCACTCCCAAGGTAAAAGCTTTATTTCTTAATACTGCTATTTCCCTGTTTTCATTTCTTATTATAGATACATTAACAGCATACATGATAAAAACCTAATAATTATTATTATGAAAATAAATCTTCAGCTAAACACCACGGCTTGTTCTCTGCTAATGAAACACTTATACTGGACAAGTGTATGGATAAAACAACCACTTTATTCAAGGAACGAACAGAATTATGAGCATTTTCGGCTGTATTAGCCTTCTTCAGATCATAGTAAAGCAAGCATCTGAACAATTTCAAAAAATAAGTAACAACCAATCACATTCATTACTTAAAACTTATAAACCAATAAAAACATTTACTGATAATACATTCATTTATGTATAATCCTGTAATAGGTCACTTAAGAATCTATAAACCAATCCCTAGAAAAATGTGAGAAGTTTTGGACATTAGGAATGATATTTCCATTTATCTGAATATCAGTATCTGTATATAACTGTTAATAACGCATGTAAAATCCATGGTAATCATTTAATTCCCATGGATGTTTCCTGCTTAGGTAGCAATTCGTCTCTCAGGTAACAGTACCTTAAATACAGAAATCAAACAGTTTCCACGTCAAGATGTAAAGTTCAAAAAAACATTACAAAGTGTTAAGTCACAAAACCTTCAGACCTATCATTGTCATTAAGCAAGAACATTGAACAAATGACTGGTAGGGGGTGGAGTTCAAACAAACAAAAAAATGAGGCACACACCTCCTTAGCCAAAACTTGTGTATATGCTAGCAACTGGCAGTGGTAATGGCAAAATTTGATTAAATCCTTCAGATAAAAATGTAATTCCCATATAACCAGTATCTAAACATAATTTGCAACTCATTCCTCAGGCATTAAAGCCAAAAACAAACATCCAAAGGATGTCCATACGAGGACAGAAAATTACAAATCGCTTATGAAATCTATAAATCCATTCAGCCTATCACTAAACTTCAAAAGGATGAATAACACAGAGAGAGCTCTTCACTGGTCTCTCTCTTAGAGGCATGAACCACTAATAGTTTCTTTACGCAAGCACAAGCTATAGTTCTATAGGGTATAATAATGCAAACTAATAGAATGCTAATAAAAACAAATGTACAGATCACATTCAGATACACCTCTTTAGGCATCAAATAATAAAGCTAAAAACATATGAGAATGGGTATAGCAACCATAAAATATGATTGCAAAAAATTACAAATCGCTTATGAGATCTACATATCCATTTAGCTTATCACTAAACTTCATAAGGATAAATAACACAGCTTCCTAAGAATTATAACTAAATTAGTATAGCTTAGAATTTATATACCTAACATAGATGTTTTCACTGTAGGTGGACACTTCTAGTGAATGGCCAATCATATAACCCCTTGAGGGTGATCAACCAATGACCATACAGCTTTACAGACATCACTGTCAACATAATGCTACAGAGCGAACAACTGCTAGGTTTGCATAATAAGATAAAAATAAAACTAAAAAAGTTATCCCAAAAATGCAAATAAACCTTAACAGAACAATTGACCAATTGCTCAATTACATTGGGGGAGGCATCCAATCATCATACTTCGAACGGTCTAACAGGACTAAACATTGTTCAACAGGACAACCTCGTCAGCATACTTGGCTTCAATAATACCAAAATTGATAATATAAATGCATGATAGAAACCTTAATGTCACTGATCATGTAAATAAGGATAACAGCATTTATGTGCTTAACATTTCTTAACTAGCTGACCAACAGAAAAAGAGGTATGGAAATGGGACAGACCTATCTATCTGCCCTAAGAAATATTAAAAATCATAAAGTGTGGTGATCTATTGTCTAGAAACAGCAACATCATTAGGAATAAAAAATAGCCTGTGGGAGTAAAAATAGATGTCCAGTCAATAAGCAACCATCCAAGGCATCTTTACAAAGGTATCAGACTAATACTTGAATAGCAGATGTCTTTGCCACTCAATATTAACATTTGCTCAATCTCCTTGCCTTCAGAATAGGTCTAAGTGGGACAACACTGTTCAACCCCGGAGTGCAGTGAGTTCTAAAATTAACTCTTCTTGAGTTCACAACATCTCCTTTTCATGATGTTTGATGGATACATTCAATGACTTGAAACTTAAAACTGTGACGAGGTAAGGTGGCAACATGTACTGATAACACATTGTTGGGACCTCCATTGCTTATATCCCGTAAATGTCATAAAACACAATCTTTTAAATGCTGATTAGTTTTGCCTACATAAAAGGTCTTGCAGATCGAACAGGTAGCTAGATAAATCAGATTCTGTGTATTGCAGTTGGCAAATACATCGAAGATGTATTGCTGATTAGACACTGGGTGAAGGAAGATATTCCTGCCATCAATAGAGGTACATGCTTTGCATTGTTGGCATCTAAAGGTGCCTTTCCTATTTGATATAATCGGTCTAATAAAGCCATTTTTCTGACAAACAAGCTTTTTGAGATTCTTCCTATTTTTGTGGCAAAATCTAGGATGTTCCCCTACAATATCTTTGATCTTATCATCTGCTGTTAATATTGGCCATAATCTCCTGATTGTTTCACAGACCCTTTTGCTATCATTACTGTAAGTCATTAGGTACTTTATGTGTGGATCAACTCTTCTAGCTTTAGGTTGTAGAGGTGCAGCTGGTCAGCTGAAATGCAGTCAACCTTGACTACTTCTAATGATATTAACATCAGTACGCAATTCAAGATCTGTGTCCCTGTATCCTCTAGATTTTTAAATTGTGTTGTAATTGAACAAACTCTTGTTGGAAGTCCTGTTCATTATTGCATAATCGGGAGATTCTGGTAACTTGATTCTCCATTATGTTATTGAAGACATGTTTGGGATGTATACTCTGTCTATGCAAATAATGATTTCTCCACATTTCTTTTCTATGGAGTTTCATTTGATTTCCATTCACAGAGTTTAGATAGATCATAACATCCAAAATGTCAACCCATTGATCTGAATGGCTGACTTTAAACTTAAGGAAACCAGTTGTATTATTCAAGTAATCTGTGAATAGGGTCAGTTGCTCACTGTTACCTCTCCACAGAATAAAAATGTCATCAACAAAATGACCACAGTAATACAGATGTTGATACCATGGATTTAAATTACAAAGAACTTGATCTTTTTCCCATTGAGCTAGAACTAGATTAGAGTAACTATTCGCACATGGGATGCCCATGGCAACCCACCATATCTGGAGGAAAAGATCTTGTCCATAAACAAAGGCATTGTTCTCCAGTACCAGTTCTAGTAAATAGCAAATAGGTTCTGTCTGTACACCTATAGACCGTAGGAACTTATTAATGGAATTAATGCCAAATTCATTAGGTATAATGGTGAACAGGCTATTAATATCCATAGTGACTAATAGTATATGCTGTAAGTCTATCAGGTCAACTGTCACTCGTTTTAACTCCGTTAGAAAACTGCCAGTATCTTTCAATACCATTTTGGCTTGTGGTAATGCCTATGGACAAGATCTTTTCCTCCAGATATGGGGGGATTTCACCCTAGTAAACAAGTTTTAGTCATGAAGCTTGACTCCTGCTCAAGCTACCTTACAACTGATTTAATGCGCACTACAGAGTGATCTGATAATACAAACTTTAACCCTTTCACAATTAAACAAACACACTCAATTTTAAAACATACTACATGGCTGTTTTTATTTTCTTTCCCTTTCTTTTCCAGTGCACTCAGTTAAAAGTTATGAAAAGGATCATTTGGGCATATAAATAACAGAATTTAAAAGATATGCCCTTATTTCAATTAGTAAAATTTAAAACGATTCTTACATTTCCACATTACAAGGGCTTGACACGGATGTAGCAATAACAACAACTGTTTGCTATGTAAAGCATCACAGTTACACTAGAAATGATTTAGTCATATTATAACTGTTATAGATAATTGCAGGGTAAGCCATGATTCACAACAAAGCTCCGAAGATTGATAATTACTTAATTGATGATGCAGACGTCAGGTTCACACTGAAGGTGAAAGGTGCCATTTCTGAGGCAATAGCAATGTGCCTTGAAATATAAATACAATATTAACAGCCCTAAAACAAGAGAAATTTGTACGTATTATATTTATACATAAATGGCATACATAAATGATTATATTACCCACTAGTTGATCTAGATGTTATCTCCTACCCGCTGTTACATAAAAAAAATAATAGTTTATGTTTAAATATTATAAATATCAACTCTACTGCTGTGATTGCAGTTTAAAATTACACACAAACACACTCAATTTTAAAACATACTACATGGCTGTTTTTATTTTCTTTCCCTTTCTTTTCCAGTGCACTCAGTTAAAAGTTATGAAAAGGATCATTTGGGCATATAAATAACAGAATTTAAAAGATATGCCCCTTATTTCAATTAGTAAAATTTAAAACAATTCTTACATTTCCACATTACAAGGGCTTGACACGGATGTAGCAATAACAACAACTGTTTGCTATGTAAAGCATCACAGTTACACTAGAAATGATCTAGTCATATTATAACTGTTATAGATAATTGCAGGGTAAGCCATGATTCACAACAAAGTTCAGAAGATTGATAATTACTTAATTGATGATGCAGATGTCAGGTTCACACTGAAGGTGAAAGGTGCCATTTCTGAGGCAATAGCAATGTGCCTTGAAATATAAATACAATATTAACAGCCCTAAAACAAGAGAAATTTGTACGTATTATATTTATACATAAATGGCATACATAAATGATTATATTACCCACTAGTTGATCTAGATGTTATCTCCTACCCGCTGTTACATAAAAAAAATAATAGTTTATGTTTAAATATTATAAATATCAACTCTACTGCTGTGATTGCAGTTTAAAATTATGCATAATTAAGTCCTTTGCTGTTTTTATTATTTTGAGCAATATGGGTGCAGTCTAGCTGTAGCTCTTTTCAACAGAATTAAGGCAATATACACCCAATGTTTTAACTATATTCAGTTATAGCAGTAACAGTATGCACTTAAATGTAATACGTAACATTTAAATGCTTTTAAATTTAACATTTATCACTCAGTGCTATAGAAACGCTGAAGCTTTACTGCAGTGCATATATAGTTCTATACAAATATGGTGTGGTTCAACTACTTTATGTTTCTTGGATATGTATGTTTAAAGAAGAAAAACATAATTGGGTTATCTAGAAGCCCTTGCACAGAATGGGGTAGAGAAAGGAAACAATAGCTTGTTGTTTATAAATATCTGGGGTGATTTACTGTAAACTTGTATATACATTTTCAAAGATGTTCTAGATTTGTTTTGCATGTTGATGGCTTATACGTTCACACAAGAAAAACATCCTGTTAATATGTTGATGTCTAGTGAAATTAAAATTATAGTATAAAGCAGTGTATCCAGACTTAAAGGTCAAACTTTTATAACTATGTTAACAAACCTAAGCTGTAGATCCTCTGAGGAGTAATACATTGCATTTGTTGCTTTATATACTCATTGTTCACTAATTTTACATATAGAATAAACTGGCACTTGGAATCCTGAGGTATGCAGACAAGTACAAAGTGACAAATACTCCCACTTTTGTAACATAAACTATATTAGATATTATACAGTTACCTAATACTATAAATCTTATCTTATAACCCTAAATGGTACTATGTTATGTTAGTTAACCTATCACTTATCAAGGGACCTGTCAAAAGTGTATTCGATGCTATAAATTTCGAATGCAGGTAAACAATATATTATAACTTTGGTTGAATAAATATTGACAGTGCATTGAATCTCATAATTTAACCAAGAGACAGCCTTAGAAATTTTAATATTATAATTACATGTTTAGTTAGATAACACATACAGAGTCACATAACATGTAAATAGAGGATTTGTGAATTGAACCCATGAATTATGCAATGTTTTTTGCTCAGCATTGTGTGATTTTTAACCACAAAGTCATTTTGCACTATATAAGGTTGGAAACACAATTCATAACAAGTGAAGTTCAAGAAGATAAAAATGTTATTCTGGTGGGTAATAGATATACTTATTGACTAAAATCTATTTACATGAGCTTGGTACCTATTTAATGACCACTATACGTATAATCTGAGATGTTACCTTGCAATCTAAGAAATTCATACAAACAGAAAATACTTTAATACTATATATATATATATATATATATATATATATATATATATATATATATATATATATATATATATATATATATATATATATATATATATATATACATACATACATATAATATTAGCTCCATCAACTATATTAGTTATTTTGTTCCCAGTATCATTCCACAAATAACTTTACCTTATTAAATAATAAAAATATTGAGTTTTCTCAACTATAAACAGAATTCGTATGCCAGAAATGTCATGAGAGATATGAGAATAATGCAATTCTTTGTGATTGCGGTGATGTTGCTTTGGTCCATGCTGGCTGGATGGGTGGTCTTGGGGTGATTGGGTCATTCCTTGCTCCGTGGGTCTTGAGGATGGTTACTGAGATGCTAACAGAGAAACTGCATTAAAAAGGATCCAAACATCTCATTGAATGGCAGAAGAAGATAATCCAGATTTCCTTACTCACTACCTGCTAAGGAGATGAAACTGAACAAGTGGATATGAATAGCTGTCTCATGATAAGTTAGAGCTAATGTAATTTTAACAAGAACTATAAAAACTCTCGGCAAGTGAACAATTGTATTCTAATGTTGACGTCAGCTGAATATAAAATATCATACATCAGTAGCTCGAGAAGATGTGAAAGACTTGTTTTGGTGGATGTCCCTGGGTCCTTTGGGCTTGGGGGTGTCTTGGGCTTCTTCTGGGATGGTCTTGTCTAGTTGGTGTGGATCTGAGTACCTAGACTCAGACTTCATTATATAATTAAAGTTAAAATTTAGCCCAATAAAGTAATATATTTATTGTAACATGATTTTAACCATTTACATATCATTTTTAATCACACTTATAATTGAATAGAACAAACTAACACATTTAATTTTAAGGAACATGAACATTCTATACTCTCTTACACCAGTTAAAGTAATATTGTAGTCAGCATTATTTTGATTACAATTTCTTCAAAAAGATATTAAATACAAACACTCAAATCAAATAATATTTAATATAACTTATAGGGATAATATGGGTGCATTTATACCCTACCACATATATATTAATTGTATAATATTCTCTAGTTTATCAATATTTTTGAATATAACAAAAGATACAAATTTACAGAAATCCAGTAATCTGACCAAATTACATTTATAAAACATATAATTAATACCTTGAATTTTTGATATAGCTAGTTTAGATTAAACAGTTCTTTATTAATAATTTAATATCTGTTATAATTATAAGAATATTATTGAAATTACTAATTTGTATATGCTGATTTAAGGTAGTATACACGCATTTATAAGAGTGAAGGTCTATAATTCGTAAATCACTATTTCTTTTAAGAAGTAGTAGCACATGCTTAATACTGGTTTTGTTCAATTACTTTAACATGGTCAGGATGGAAAGTGGTTTGGATTATTTATTCATTCAACCAGGAATATTAAATTCCATGGCTAATGGTTTAAATAATTTATATTTTAAATGGTTAATGTTACTGTCATCTTTATTATCTGCAGCAATGTTTCATAGTAGTTTGATATATTATTTATGTAACAAGCTTTTGATACTTATGTTTAAAGTCCCTTTTCTTCCCCAAATGTCTATATTTAACTGTCTTTCATTAAATAATAATGGTTTAAACAATTCATTGAAAAGAAGCAGTTTAAACAAGTATCTGAATGTTAATAAACCACATATAATATTTCTACAAGAAACTCATATAATCAAAGAAAATATGAAAATAATTCTATTTAAAGATTACAATATTTTAGCTGGTTCATATTTTAAATCAAAAAGAAGAGGCACAATGATCCTTTGGAGATGCTCTATACCTGAACCTAAAGTAATACATACATACACTGATAAAGATAGTATGCCACCACTGATTACCATAGAAGTTAATAAACAATGTTATACATTAGTTAACACATACTGGATCCCTGGAATTGGTGCAAAAATTGCAAAAGAAGTTACTAGATACTATTATTGTGAATGCAAAAGGAGATCAAATTATAGGAGGAGATTTCAATTCTATACTATCAGAAGCAGATACTACTAACATGATAAATATAAGGCTATCACCTGCAGTGAAACATTAAAAAATAGTCAATAATGATTTAAATGTATGAGATATACATAAATTGAGACCTATTAATTCACTTCAGTATTCACATTATTCATTTTGTTTTGGTACACACATTAATATTGATAAAGTGCTTACCTCTAATAACCTGTATTCAAAAATTGATAATGTGCGAATAACATCTTGCCCACTATCTAATGACAAAGCCAGTGCATTCACTATTACCCTCAAAATGATAATCTAATTAACATTACTAGAATCTCAGCTTATATTGCTCATTTAAAACATTTTAAAGAATGGTTCATAATGGAATTAAATACATTTATAGAGCTAAATAACAATGGAGACATTACTGACACTATACTTTGGGAATCTTTAAAAGCCTATCTATATGGGAAAATGAAAAGTTGGTACTTTAATAAAAGAAAAGAATGGAATAAAGAACTAAAAAACTTTACAGTTTAAAACAGATAATTTAAAAACAAAAATGAAACCAAATGACACAAATATTAATCTTGAATTAAAATCATTAAATCAAAAATATATTGATACAATGCAACCTTTAATCTCAATCCAACAAGAAAAATTGAAAGTCTGCTCTTATTCAATCAATCCAAAAAGTTTACATAAACTAGCCACAAGATCTAAGAAAAATATCGACTACATTAAATATATAATAGTTAATCAAGGGGGGAGATAGAGAAAGACCTGATTTAAAAGATATGTTAGAAAGTTTCAGATGTTACTATGAAATATTAATAACACTTCTTCAACATTAGATAATGACTGCAATACAAGTAAATTTAATATTCAACAAAAATTAACTAAAGAGCCAAAAAATATTATAGACAAGCCCATCCTATTAAAAGAAATAAAAGAACAAATTAAAAATATTTAAAAAATAAGGCTGCGGGAATTGATGGATTAATTTCTAAACTATATACAATTATGCCAGATAACATTATAAAACTTTTACAAAATGTATTTGAAATGATTAAAACCTCTTTGATTATTCCTCCTTCTTCACATTACACCCTTTTTACTCCTTTTCTTAAAGCGGTAAAGATAGCAAATTTTGTTCCTCCTATAGACACATATCATTGCTTAGTGTTGATTATAAATTATTTATGTCTATCCTCGCAAAAAGATTGAATCATATACTACTAAGATTAATTAATGAACACCAAACTGGTTTTATCTTGAATAGAAAAGTTCATGACAATATAATTAGATTAAATACATTAATTGATTTAGGTAATAAAGGAAAAAATAATTAACAATAATTAGTTTAGATTTAAATAGAGTATTTGATTCTATTAGCTATTATTTATTTAGAGTTCTTAAAGAATATAACTTCTCCAAACTATTTATAAATCTCATCAACAATTTATATAATAACTCTTATTCATTTATAAAAAAATAGTTCTTTTATATCCAAAGAGTTCAAAGTTTTGACTGGTGCAAAATAAGGTTGCCCTTTATTCCCCTTATTATTTGCTTTAGCTATTGAACCCCTTGCAAATTATATTAGACCCAATGGTAAATTTAAATGATTTCTAATTGATGAGAGTTTTAGTTGTAAAATACAGCTATTTGCAGATGATATTCTAATAGCTAATAGAGACATAGAAGCCTCCTTATCACAAATTATTTCATCTTTAAATTACTTTGACAAGACATCAGGTTTAAATTTTAAAAAAGACAAAACAAAAACTCTACTAATTAATAAGACAACTACTAATTTTCTAAATAGTTTTACTGAATTGAATTGAAATAATACCTACATCGATTATCTTGGAATTGACATCACATCGTCAATAAAAAATACTATCCAAACTAGTTATTCAAATCTAATAGCTATAGTTAAACACCTGATATAGACTGGAATAAAAACTTTTTTACAATGGAGGATAGACTAACTTTAATAAAATGATTATATTGCCAAAAAAATTATTTTACATGTAGGTATTGATATTTCTTCCCATGAAAAAGTAATCAAAAAATTAAATGCAATCCTTTTAAAATTCTTATGGCATCCTAATAAGAAAAGAATATCTTTTGATTGGCATTCTAAAAGTTGGGAAGATGGAGGGATAGCTTTCCCAAATATTGAACTATAAGCAAAATCCACCATCATAAACATGATAGCATTATGGTTTAACTGTTCATAGCATTCTGCATGGAAATCCATACATGAACAACTAATCCAAAATAACAAACATAATCTAAATCCTCAAACTTTATTAGGTATTATTGAATATGATCGGATCATAAATATTACTTCACAAATGAAAAAAGATAACATCATATATTCCATTAGTATATTATGTACTCCAAATTTTCAAATCTTTTGTGGATACCAATTACATCCTTAAGGACTTACTTTTTTATATTTTCCAGTTCCTAACATTAAAGGCTGCTTAGAAACATTTAACAAAAATAAAATGTTAGAATTACAGGCAAATAACGTATTATTTTGGGATCAGTTTCTTCTCTCAAAATATTCTTTAACTAAAGATAATTGAATAAATATACACATCTGCATAACACACGTAAATGATAAATTTAAGATAATAATGAAGTATCAAGTAAAAACAATACCCAAAATCTTGGATTTCTTATTCAAAATTAATTATACTTCTTTTCAGACTAAATTTTATATATCAGTAATATATAGAATCCATATGAGCTGAATCTATAAATTTGAGTTCAACCTTTTGGTCTTACTCTACAAAAACAAATGGATCTGAGTTCTTGACAAATAATAAAAAATGATCTTAATGTCAAGCTGTAAAATAGCATCCTCTCTCTATTGGAGAATTTTTAATTGGAACTATATACACAGAACATTTATAATTCCAGCCAAAATTGAACCAATTCAAAAAAAAAACAAGACTGTATATTGGTGGCAAGTTTGTTCCAAATTTGAGATATACATTACTTGTAAAGTAATTTGCTTATAGTTTTATTGGGAGTGTAGGTGTCAAGTAGGTGTTGGTCAGAGCTATGGTGAGATTGGGAACGTTTGTATATTGAAACAAGGATAGAAAGGGAGGGACAGTCAGCAGGTTTGTAAAGTAGAGAATGTGTCATTTGAAGCTGACAAATTAGGAACAGTTGGGAATTCAAGTCACTGTAGTTGTTTAAGGGCAAGGCAGTGATGGGATTTGTAAGGCAAGTTGCAGCCAAATTTGGCTATCTGGTTGTATGTTTGTTTGAGTTTTGTTAAGAGATTTGTTTGGAGGTGGATAAACATAGAGGAAGTGTAGAGTAGTCAAGGAAGGAAGTAGGCTTGAGCTAGTGAAGTCCTTGAGGTGATGGATAAGTATTTTTTGTTTCAATACAGGAGACCAAGTTTTTGATTGGTCTTTTTCATGGTTTGTTGGATATGAAGGTCAAATTTTAGTTGATCTTCAATTGTGATTCCAAGAAGTTTGGTATGGGAGCCAGCATGAATGATAGTGTTGTCTAGGAAAGACAGAATGAAGGAAAGTTTAAGATTGGACAGATTTTGGAAGGAAATGAAGAAGCTTAGTTTTCTTAGGATTAAGGATGAGTTGGTTATTGATTAGCAAGTGTTCAGTGGTGTTAAAAGAAGTCTGTGTAAGGGAGTGGAGGTAGGTAGGGTTTTTGGAGATGGTAATAAGAGTAGAATATTCGGCGTACTGGATCAGAGATGAGGTATAGCAGGCAGAATGTATATTGTTAGTATAAATATTAAAGAGAGGGGGGGTCTAGAATGGGTCCTTGGGCTACACCTGTTTAGATAGGTAAGTAAGAGCAGGAGGTCTGGCATTTACCAGATTGTTGTCTTGTATTAAGATGACTAGAGAATAGTGGATGCAGAAAGGTTGAGTTCAGTTAGTTTAGTAAAAAGCTTAGGGTGGGAGATGATGTCAAATGCCTTAGCGAGGTCGAGGAATAGGCATGACACTAGTTTGTTGTTATCTCTTGCCTTTGATATAGTCTGGCTGAAGGTTAGAAGGCCTGTGGATCTGCTGTGGTAGGGCCCCTAAATCTGTGTTGAGAGGGGTTGAGGAGATTTTCCTGGAGTAGATATTTAAGAAATTGTTTGTGAATGCATTTCTCTAGGATTTTTGAGAGAGGTGAGAGGATGGCTATAGGTTAGAAATTGGAAGGGTTGGTGGAGCTGCCTCCTTTATGAAGTAAAATTGTATAAAAGGATTTCCAAATTTCTGAGACTGAGGATTCTTTGATAGAATGGTTGATAAGGACTGATACGGGATATGCTATAGTACTGGCTGCAAGTTTGAGAAATTGGAGGGTAGATTGTTGAAGGAAGGACAACAAGGCTTACATTTCTGCAATAGAAATTTTGTATAAGGAGTGGAAACAGGTTTCAGGGAGAAGGCTGAGTGGTGGCAGTGGTGGAGGGGGTGGGGGTTGTGATTGCTTGGTGTTGGGAGGGGTTAGTTTGATGATCAAGTCTATGAAGTAATTATTTAGTATGGTGGCTGTTTCGATAGGTGTTTTATTAGAGAAGGGGATGGGCAAAGAAGGTTTTCCTGGATGGGGAATATTGTACCAAAATCTTTTAGGCTATTAAGTGTGGGTAGATTGAGCTTCTAGACAGAGGTTTTGCTTATCTTGGACAATAAGTTTTTTTGGTAAGGTTTCTTAGTTCTTTGTATTTAAGCAGGACAGAAGAAGATTTTGACTTTGTCCATTATTTCCAGGTAGATTCTCTGAGTTTCATGGTGGAAAGGATATCTTTGGAGAGCCAGGGTGCCGGATTAGATTTGATCCTACTTTTCCTGATGGGTGCTAGGGATTTTAGTATGTTTAGGAAAGTATTGTTAAATTCAGGAACAGCATCATTTAGAGGAAGGTTGAACAGATGAGTCCAGCTTACAAAAGAAAGTTGGTAGTTGAAAGTTTCGGTGTTGAAGTTAGGTTCCAGCAGTCATGGGTTTGGGAGGTATGAGGAGGTACTCAGTATTGAGCTAGGGTGGTGATCACTTAATGAGTCTGGTAAAGTATTGGGAGTATGGTACTGATTAGATTTGGAAGTTAAGATCCAATCAAGAATGGAGCTGGAGATTTATTGATGTAGGTGGGAGTAGAATTGAATTGACTGAACCCAAAAGGTTTATACTAAGGCTAGTGGAGTGGGGGAAGAGTTTATTCCAATCAATATTGATGTCACCTAGTAAGATTGTCTCATAAGATGGATGTCGGGTGATCCAGCATAAGATAGATTCAAAAACTGGAATATTGTTACCAGGAGGAATAGAAATGGATGCTATTGCAAATTTCTTGTGTGGGTTAAGGTGGCAGTTGATGAAGATGAGTTCAGCAGGTGAGAAATCTTGGAGGGGTAAGGAGGGAGGGGAGAGGTTAAGCTGTTCTAAATACAAGATAGTAACACCTCCCACTTTTTTGAAAAGTCAGTCTTGCCAGAATATGTTATAGCTAGGGGGTAGAATTTCAGAGTTTGTGATATGAGGTTTAAGACATGTTTCTGAGAGCGCTAAGATGTGGGTAGAGTGGCTTGTCATCCAAGTGTGTAAGTCTAGTCTCTGGATATTATTTTCCTCACCCATTTGTCTTGTGTGATGGCCATCCATGCATCTGAGTAAACAGACAACCACTGATTGCCTGCACAATGAAGCAACTGGGCAAGCCTTCAAGGACATTAAGGTTATCTTTTTGTCTGAAAAGGGGCAAATGTATCCCTGACTTTGTGGACCACCTATGTCTCTGGCATGACATCTTTTGAAGAAACTGCATCTGCTTTGACCAACCCTGTTAGAAGAGTAGTTAAAATATAGATTGTTGGGAGTTTCTGAACCAGAGTAGTTTTGGAGCCCTAATGATAACTGTTGTAGGATTATTGTGTTGTCTCAAACTCTATTCCTATGGCAAACAGCATCTTTCCTTCCTACTCACTATTCTGCAGTATTCATTTTACTTTAGGTATAAACAATAGAATTAATCACAGGGTATGTTTATACAGGACACTTTAAGGTTGTTTGTAAAACTACAAAGGCAGAGTCAGGCACACCATCTCATAGTTATCCCTGACACCGTCACATTAACTACTCCATCAGCTGCATTGTGATACAGTTTCATGAAGAAATTGGAAATTAGCAAGGTAGAGGACAAAGGAGCTTCAACATGCTTTATAGAGCCAAGAGTGGCTAACTTTCTCAAAGAATGCAATGACTGTTTGTTAGTATCTCATTGGAAGTAGTTTATTTGAGTGGTGTAATGTTACAGCCTCAGGGAAAACATACCTGAGGCATAAGCATATTTCCACATTCTGTGCACTGCATGAGACTCATTGTTAGGGTAGTGGACAACTGCTGACACTACAATGATGGGGTCCATCCGTGGGCCCTTACTTCATTTCTGCCTGTCCATAGGTAGAGGATGATTTTTCTCCAGTTTCTTGGGTATTGCTTCTGTGCAGTCAGGCTCCTGCCATGCTCTCCCACCCACCAGATCACACATTGGTTAGCAGAGAGTACTACCCCAGAGGAAGAAGGTGGAGTTCAAATAGCACTTATTCACCTGGAGAAGGTACATCAGGTGGTCAAGATCCATCTGTCTCATCAGTTCCAAGATTTTACCAAATATGACATTTTCCATAAGGGACTGAGGAAAACTCTCCCTCTGATCCAAATCAGAAACCAAAATGAGGGACTCTATGGGGGTGTTGATGTGCTTTTTTTTACGTGTCTATTTCCTGCAAGGATTTAGGAGAATGCATCAGAATCCTAATATGACTTTACCTGAGCCTCTATTGGAGAATTTATGAAGCCATCAGTCCTGCTCTATTCCTGGGGATGATGATTAGAGGTTTTGGTGTTAAGACAGAGTACCAAGGACTGGAACCAGTTTCATAAGACCTTCTGTAGTCTTCTGTCTCTGAGAGATGGCTGTAATCATCCTCCTGATAACCTCAAAAGCAGGTACTCTCTCTGTCAGTATCAGTGACTCCCAAGTCAGTGCTGCACTGATCACTACTGAAGTGTACATCAGTGGTACTGAGGATGAGGGTACTATTGCTGAAGAACCACACAATGCTGATATTGAGATTGAAGCTGAAACCTCAAATGCTGAAGACATCACCATTGAAAACAACACAGAACAAATTGGAGCCAAACCTGGTGTTAAAAGCTTGGTGTCTAGTGCTTGGACCTGAGACTCCATTGAGCCTAAAGATCTCAATGTCATGAGTCAGATGCAAGGTTGTTGGCACTGAGGCATTCAAGTAAGTTGGCACTGAACTTAGAGGCTCCAGGGAGTTATCAGCTCCAAAACTGCTGGTGTCAAAACTGGGACCAGGAAAGGAGCATTTAGTGGTGAATGTGGGCTTATTCAATCAATCCTAGAGACAGGAGGAGGATGGGATGACACATGTCAGTCTGAGTATTCAAAAATGCCATCATCATCATTTCTTAATTCATTTCAAAGTTCTCTGTAGTGACCTAGTATACCAAAGGGAAGGAATTCCAAACAAGAAATTTAGAGATCACTTACTCGCTGTCTCTCTCTCTCTCCTCTTTCTTTCAGATAAATGCCTTCTTAAGACCTTTTTAGGTAACATATCTGATTCTCCAGCTACTTATCCTAGGTACCATGATGGCAAGATACCATTGAAGATGGTGGGACCTAAGGCAGCTTTGGACTTTGATATAAAGATGGGTTTATAGTGCTTCATGAAAATATGCATTGCAGGGCATGTTGCTGCAGTATAGATGTCATCTACAGCTCAGTACTTGAAAAAGGCTGTTGAGGCTGAAATAGATCTAGTGCAGTGAGCTTTTGGTTTAGATGGCAAGGTGAAACCCTTGAAAGTGTAGATAAAGGATATACAGTCTCATAGACATCTAGACAGAATAACTATTGTGACTTTTGATCCTAGTTTGACCTTTGAAAATGATATGAAACATAATTTTGCATTCATATGGATTTAGTTCCATTAAGATAGATTCCTAGGTGCTGATGGCACATCTAGAGCCTATATTTTCCTTGCTTAGAATGGTTAGGAAAGAAAACATGCAAATTCAGAGACTGGTTCAAGGCTGTTTTTGAGGCAACTTTAAACACAAATGAGGGATTCAATCTATCAACCCTATCTTTGTAGAAATGCAAGAATGGTTATTTGCAAGATAAAGCCTGTGATTCAGAAATCCTGTTTGCTTTAAGAATAAAGTTTTTCAGGGCAGGTATTTAACAGAGGAAGAGGAAGCAGGCTCAGAAAAGGAGTTTAGTCAGAGCTTGATTAGCCAAAATGAGATCCCAATTTGGATAAGGTATTTAATGAGTGATCACAAAAGAAAGGTACCATTCAAAAAAGCTTTGCATACCTTGACAGAAGTTACAGGCCTAGAATGCAGCCTTAGCTGGTATTTTGAAATGGCTGCTAGTTAAACCTTAATGGCTGATTAACTAGATCCAAAGTCAAACAGACTTGCCAAACATAGTGTAGAAAAGACAGGAGCTGAGAAATGATCTGAGCCTTTATCACTAACCTACAAGTAAATATTTTCCTTCTGTTTTTCTATAGGTTTTTAAGAAGCAATGAACATATGTAATACACTCGAAGACAATGGAAGATCACTGTCAATCACTGCAATTAGAGAAATCATGCAGTCAGCATGAGAGACTTTATGTCTAGATGAGGTTTGCCAGACAGGTGAAATTGAAGATCTGTTCATGGATCTAGAAATCATGCAGGTCAGGTCAGATGAGGCCATAGCACACAGGACCATATTTGGCTGAGCTGAAAAGGGCCAGTGAAAATGACTATTATTTTATGCAGGGATGCTTTCTGTAAGAACTTTATCAGGCAAGAAGGGGAGGGATAGCTTATATGAGATCAGCTGGCCAAAACTAGACCACAGGGTCCATTTGTGACTGTCGCTTTGAAGGGATAAAGGCAAGATAGATGCTGCATTTGTTACTGTGTGGATATTTAAACAGATCACAGCAGGGTTGTGTCCTGCAGCTGAATATTATAAATGCCACTGCTGGCTTGAGGGATCACTTGTGAGGCATTAGAGTGCAACATCTGAGCTTTTCTGTTAGGAGATTGGTCTGACCTGGAATGTGCTTTGCTAGTAAAAAGTGCTGTGAAGACATAGCCCACTGTCACACTCTCATGGCCTTCCAGCAGAGTGGACCAAAGTGGGTTGATCCTTGTTTGTGTGTACACTATACCACTCAGTTGTCCTTATAATGGAAATCACTCCATGGGGAAGGACATCCTGAACTGCCTGTGATGCTAGGAAGAATGTACTCATCTCCAAAACATTGATGTGAAGGTGAGTTTCTAGTTCTTCCCCTCATAATGTTTCACCAGTACCACAGAGAGGAAGCATCCATGGTAACTCTGGCCAATGGTAATATTAGGTGAAATGGATCCCATCTTGGACTATAGGGAACTGAATCCACTATTTCTGATGTTTGCTATACAGAGAAGACAGTCTGATGAAGTAATGAAGAGACTGAGTATATTGAAAGCACTGAAGAGATAGAGACCACTGCAGTACTTTCATGAAGTTCCTGGCATTGACAGCTAGCATGATGGAGGCTATACTCTAGTAGCCTCCATCATGATAATTCTCCATGTTAGTACCTGGCATAGAGAACTAGCATGATGGGGGCTGCTCAACTGCATAACATATTAAGAATGAGGGAAGTTTGGAGAATGTCGGTGCAAATGAGCATCTGTACCCATAGTTGAAGGGAGATCAGCCTTGACTCTGGAAGTTTTGCTACCTGAGATATTGTGTCTAGATGGCATCCTATAATGACTAAGGATTGAGTGGGCTCACACTTTGAATCTTCAATGTTATGGAGATAAACAAGGACTGACACAAGTGGAATAAGTAGTCTCTTTCTAAGATCAGAAATTCCTTTGTGTTTGTAGTTAGGAGCCTCTTGCCCAGGTAGGGCAATATTTGGAACCCTATTAGCTCTGCAACCACCGACATGCATTTGGTAAACACCTAGTGGCCTGTGGTAATACTGAAGGGCAGGGTTCAGAACTGATAATGACAGACTCTTAGCTGAAAGTTGACAAACCTTCTGGACTTTATTGTAATACTGACATGGCAATAGGTACCCTGAGTCTCTCTACAGTATACACTGTCTCTCATTTGCAGCACTGGAAGGATGGTCAGTACCTTAATACTCCATAATGTGTTTTTTTTAACTTGTGTTTAGGCTGCCAGAGGCCTAGATTGGGCCCAAGGTCTTTGTTAATCTTTGGAACTGTAAAGAATCTTGAGTAGACCCTGGATACTCTATGATTTGTTGTGACTTCTTGGATGGCTGTTTTCTGAGGAAACTGTGAAATTTCTCATGCGGCAGCCATATTTTGATGAAACAGAATATCCCAAAGGGCCTTTGCAGCAAGTTTGGGGGTAGAAACTAGAAAGATGATGTAGCTTCTGGATATTATTTTTGTCACCCATAAACATGTTGTGATGACCAGCTGAGCTTGCCGGTGAAGGGAAAATATCCCCTGACTGCCTCTAGGGGGAAACAAACAGGGAACTTCTTTGGAACCCTGAAATGGTTTGACTGAGAAAGGTCTCTCTAAACTGATGGTTTTGATTAGGCAGTGTCCATTTGAGTTCTGCCCATGCCATGTAGGAGGCTGTCCAAAGAAGGGTCAAAGGAAAAAGTTATAATGTTTTAAATTACTTTTCTGGAAAATGATATCTGAGGGGTAGAACAATAAACTCCAGTGACAGAAGGCATCTTTCCTTCCTGCTCTCTCTTTGTTAAAGTATACTTACCTTTAAGATTAAGCAATGAGGATTCTTCATAAGTGATGTGCAAAAGGGATACCTTATAGTTGTCTGTAAAGTCACATAGTCTTAACCAGTCATGAAGATGCATTGCTATACTGGTGCCTGATGCTACAGCTGCACCATTAACCATCAGTCAGTTTAGTGATGGGTGACTTGGTGGATAAATTAGCTTCCATTGTTTTCCCTGGATCTGATGTTCATAACCTCAGTAGGGAATCTAAAGTCTGTTTGATAAGATCCCTTTAGAGCCAGGTCATATGAGATACTTTATTAAACATCTGTAAGGAAAGGCTACTGAGGCATAGACTTATTTTCCAAACCAGTATATTTTTTTAGATTCTGTATTAGGAGGATGGGCATGTGGTAAGATCTTAATCTCTCAGACAGTAGAGCTCTCTTCTGATAGATCTTTCCTTGTGTCTGTTGCAACCACAATGGAGTCTATCAGAAGTCCCTTATTCCAAAAAAGGATGGTATACGGGAGGTCATAACATTTTATCCAGCTTTCCAACGAGAGGGTCAACCATCTCTTGGTCTTGCCTTGCCCTCTCCAGAACCAAGTCTATCAGGTTATCAGTGGTAGGAATTAACCTGGAAGTAGATAGGCCAGCTCTAAAGGTTTCAATGAAATTAAAGTTATGTACATACCATAATATAAGATCCACATTGTCTTCTTCCATCCATCTTGACCTATGTGTTATCAGAATGAGGCTAGTACCTTAGACTGTTCAGCTCCAAGGCCCCACCTTTTATCCCAAAATGTATTACCTTTCCAAATTCTCCTCAGATCAAGTTTACTCTACCATATTACAAGAAGCAGATGGAGAGAAGCATGTTCTAAAAACAGATGGATGAAAAACAACAAGGTATAAGAGAATAAAGGGAATTACACAAATAGTCCCAAAAGATAAGCTTCAACTGGTCAGCACAGTCAGCCAAAATTAACTCAAAAAGATGCCAATTTGGAAGTGGGAACAAATGGAGTGATGGCTGAGATGGATGGAAGAAGACATGGATCTAGTGTTATGGTAAGTACAATACTTTCGCCTCCAGTGTTCTCTTTTTTGTCCATCTCAACTTGTGAAACAAGGGTGGCATCAGGAGAAAACATTCCACAAAATAGTGGAGCCATAAGTATATCTGGATCTGGACTGCATATCTAATTTGTAATGATTTACAAAGGTATAGGTGTTAAACCAAGTAGTAGCTGTACAAATATCATGTAAAGAAGCCCTGGCAAACAAAAAAAGGAGTTGAAGTAGCAACAGCTCTGTTGCAATGTTCTGTAGGCCTACCAGGTAAGGGAATCCCTTTCAGTGAGTAAACAAGGAAATACAATTGATGCGCCTGCTCAGTTATCTGTTAGCATACTGGATGTCCCCGGAATGTGCGTTGTGATCAAAAAGATGATATCACCCATTGCCACTATTTGATGGCCTCTCACTACAGGGGAAATGAGTGGGTTTCCACTTCTTTTTATGTACCATACCACTGCAGTACAGTCAGACTGAATGACTATCATAATATTGAGGAGGTAGTCCTAAAAGGCTTGCAATGCTAAGAGGACAGCTCTCATCTTCAAGACACTGATGTGAAGACTGGTCTCTGCCTGTGACCAGGTATCTTGGTCTCTCTCTCTCCTTTGAAATCCCCCCCCCCCACCAGCCTAGGAGGGAAGCATTCATGATAACAGTAGCCTGGGACTGAAGGAAAAACTAAAAGAAGGTCAGCTGAAACCTGGTGAGACTCTAACCATCAAGCAATATTCAGCATATGTTGGTAAGAGGAATGGGAAGGTCCATGGGATGAGATGACATTGACCATTAGATCTAACAAGGTTCACTGAAGAACTCTCATTAAGTACCTTTCCAGTGACACAAGACAATTAGATGTGGCAAACAGGCTAAGAGCTGAATAATTAAGTACGCTGAAGCCATCTGAAAATTTAGAACTTGACTGTCTTGAATCTGCAGAGAGGTTCTTCTGAAGAGAGGCAATTTGCCAATTTCATTGATGGTATCCAGATGGAAACTGATGAATTCCAGGATTTGTGCCAGTTCCAGATTGGACTTGTAGGTCACAGTGACAGCCATGGACAGATACAGTTGGTACAGTTGGAGCAGGTAGTTTCTGGCCCATATTAGAAAGGTATTTGCGGTTAACATATGGAATCATTCATCCAGGTAATGAAAGACCTGGAACCTGTGCATCCTTAGCCAAGTTACCAGCACTGCCAAATACCTGGTGTGCTGTGGTGAGCCCAAAGAACAGTGCTTAAAACTAGTAAAGGCTGGGTCTCATCTGGAAGTACAGGAGCCTGCAGAAATGCCTTGTTATCTTTATGTGACAGTATAAATCCTTGAGGTCCACTGTGCACATCTACTCATCATTCCTCATGAAAAGGAACATGGATTGCAATATCATCACCTGGAACTTCTCCTGTTTCACATAAAGATTCAGCTTGTTGAGGTCCAGAATGGACCTGAGGTCCTTACTTTTATTTGCCACTAAAATGACTCTTTAGATTGACTTGATTCAAAAGCACTGTTCTTCGTTCTTCTGCTGCTCCTGTTCACTGATGGGGTGAACTGTCAGGAAGAGATCCTTGACTTTCATTTGGAGTGCACAGAAAGGGAATGGAATAATCTCTGGAAATAACTTTCAACACCCAAGCATCTGATGTGATGGCCTTTCAACCTTTTGGGTAGAGACAGCTGAGAGATATGTGGGCCATATACTATTCTTGTTATGTTATCATTTCTTTTACCACTGACAATCTGATAATAGAAGCATTCCCATAAGTTGCTGCAATGATTATACAGTTACAGGACTGACTAAAGAGCAGCAACTAAGCAATCCATCATGATCTCTGGAAATGTTTACTAAAGAAGGCTCTCTTGAGGCCCTGATTCTGCAGACTATCCCTCCCTCCCTCTGGGATGGTGAACATTCAAGATCCCCCTTCTGCTTGTGGCAGGCTCCATCACCAGAAGAATCTTGGAAAAATGGATGGAATTTGGGGAAAAAAGTCATTCTCCCCCACTTTTGGCTCATGGAAAAGGTCCTTTGTGGATGGAGAAACATACTCCTATGGCAGATATTGTCTTTTCTTCCTGTTCTCTTCTGGTCAATGTACTTTTACTTCAGAACCAGAAAGACTGGAACCATTGAAAGTGAGGTTTATAACAGATGCATCTAAGCAATCTACAAAGTTACATAAGTGCATCCACGCATGGTGGTGTTAGTAATAACAGTGCCTGCTGCATGAGCTGTACCATATACTGCATTTGAGATAAGTGTCATGGATTTGTTTGAGATGGACTAGATTATAAACAACTGAGCCTCCAGGCACTTTTGAGCCTCTGGGCCTCCTGTGACATCACTGTCAAACATTTCCATGATACGATTCCTGTGGAGACCCATCAGGTAAACCAAACAGTTCAAGCACATACGAGGCACATGTGTTCCAATGCCTAACACTCATTGTTTATGGGATGGACTATAGAACTGTGCTCCAAGATTTTTGTTTTCTTCATGCCTGCAGCAACCACAGCTATATCCACTGCCAGGACCTTGTTCCAAAATGGTCTGTACCTGGGAGGGACTGCAACTTTGTCAGTTTTGCAAGGGATCTGCTCCCCCATGTTGGGTTCTTTACATGCACTCCAGGATAGTAAATCAATGAGAGCATCTTGAGCGTGAACCAACTGGGACATGGATAGGCCCATACCAAAGTCCTCAAGAAAGAGTAACTTCTTAAGGATAGGGACTTCAAAGCTGTTGCATCAATTCTAGTAGATTGTCAAATGAGACATCTTTCTGGTGGGATTTTTGGGGCTGCTCCCCTGTACTGAGCTTAAAATCCTTAGTGAGTGACTTTTCAGGGGAGTCCAAATGCTTTCTTTTGCATTTACTTTTCACCTGTGCCTCCTAGGGAGGAGAAGCTGGTGGAGCACTGAAGAAACATGGGATCCTGGTGCATGAGCTTGGTCAAGGTCTTATCATGTGGACTGTCCCAGAGTTAACTGATGCAAGCCTGAGTACCAGATTGATAAGATGATCAGGACTGATTCCACTTAACAGTTAAAATCTGACTTAAGACACTAGAAAGAATCTGTTCTGCAACATCAAAAGCTGACACAGTTGGGCAGGTTGGCATCATTAGCATGGGATCTGTAGATCCAAGAGAGGGACTGGTGCCTATATCCAACGCTGTCACTTCCAAAGTCGAGATTAGTATCAAGCAATCCAAGGCTAAGGTGCCCAATGAAAGGGACAGCTCTGAAAGGCTAAGATTCAATCCAGATCCTGACATCAGCCCAAAAGCATTGTCTCCAAGATGCACTTGGCTCCAAGGAGCTGGAGTAAAAAACTTTGAAGAAGGAACCTGCATATGAGGCAGCCAATCTGTCAGTACTGATGACAACGGGGAAGAATGTGGTGCAGTCAGAACCATGGGCTTCAGCACCAAAGGATGGGCCAGGATGGGAACAAGCAAAACTGGAGTCAAAGGCAGGGAGATCCCTAACCTCAGACCAAGGAAGAGAGGATGATCCCATGGTCCATGTGGGCCATTAAGAAGATGCACATAAATTGATTCAACTCAGACCTCCTTGATACTTCTAGCAGATCTGGCAGACTTACAGTATATAAAGCTGCGGAAGACAGCAAGGAAGGCTTAGAAAAGAGAGAGAGAGAGAGAGAGAGAGAGAGAGAGAGATAAGACCCTCGGACTTGAAAGGGAGATGCCTGGGTCCTGAGTCAGGGATGTCTCTGGCAAAAGGCCTTTGATAACATTCTCCACTCAGGAATTATTGATAAACTCACCAAACTAGGCATCAACCCCCATATCAGTATGTGGGTTGCAAACTGGCTCACAGATAGAATCCACAGTGTGAAAGTAGCGGACTCCAAGTCAGACTGCCGACCAGTCATGAGTGGAGTCCCATATGGATCGGTCCTGGGTCCTCTCCTGTTTGGCATCTACTTCTTAGAAGTCCAAGCCAACACGGAGGGATTCCAGCTGACCAAGTTTACAGATGACTGCACTCCCCAAGTGATATAGTCATCCTACAGAAAGGCCTCACTGAGACCAGCGTCTGGTGTTGAAACCATGGCCTTAAGCTTAATGCCAAAAAATGCGTTGTCATCACCTTTGAGAAAAACCCAGTTCCGACTAATTACCACATTGATGGGAGTCCACTGAACACTGAAGGTGTTATAAGAGAACTGGGAGACAGGCTGACAGCAACCTCTCCTTTGACTACCACATTGCCACTGTGGTCAGAATGTCCTTTTATATGGCACATCTCATTACCAAGGGTTTTGCATCCAGGAAGAAAGAGGTCATCATCTCTCTCTACTCTTGCCTCATTAGGCCAGTCATCGAGTATAATACCCCATTTGGCATGTACCTCATGAGACACATGCAACAGCTGGAAAGGCCACAAAAGTACCTCACAAAGAGGATCCTATGCCTTAAACACAAGTCCTGCATGGACAGACTCAAAAAACTCCAGCTATTCTCTGTCTCATATCGTCTACTAAGAGACGATCTCTGCTTGACTTACAAAGCCATGTCTGACCCAGCTCTGTTAGAAATGCTGCTTCTAACGAAATCCCAATCCCTCCGCACCACATACTTCAGAGACCTCAACCTCATTACCATAATAAACAGAACATGCTGGAGGGACAGGTTCATAACCCAGATACTGCCTATGCTGTGCAATAGACTTTCCATACTGTGGTGCAGTGGTAGCATTGTTGCCTCACAGCAAGAGGGTCTCCCGTTCGATTCTTGGCTGCAGTGTGGGGTGTGCCTTCTGTGTGGAGTCTGCATGTCCTCCCCGCGGTTGGATGGGTATTCGAAAGACATGCGTAAATGGGCGTGCCTTCATTGAAGGTTGGACGTCGAGTTGGCACCTCGGCATTTGTGAAAATCTAATGCCAATCATTAGCGGACTGGAGTTCTGCTGTGGCGATCCCTAACCGGGAAAAGCCGAAAGACAACCAACAACATGTCAAGCAGAGCACCTCACTTGTCCTCTTCAACAGAAATCTTGATGAGTGGATGGGAAATAGAAAGTTCACCCTGGGGATCACTTCAGTGGCTCTACTTGATAGAGGCACTGGGAACTAACGTCGGGCAGCATGATGCCAGGGCACTTCTATGGGCTAGGCTTGTAAAGGCTCCAGGGCCATTACCCTAGTACACACCTATGAACCTATGAAAAACTGTGGAGTTGGTGTTATTAACAGGATGGGGAATAAATGTTGTTTGAGGTAAAAGCCACGGCCAAAAAAAGGGTTTTGGTAAACTCAATGTTGAGCAGCCACAGGACTCTAGATCCACGTCCCTAACTGTAGGCAATCACTGACAAAGGACACCAATGGTACATCAGAGGTTGGCACCACTTATCTCTCTTTTTCTTTCTCTCCCTCTTTCTCTCTCTTTCTCAAGTCTCTTCTCTCCTGCCCAGGAGAGTCAGAAGAAGTTATGGAAGGTGAGGTGAATACAGATGGTAAAACTCCCTTTAACCTTTAGTCTGCAAGGGCTTTGAGCTTAAAAGAAGAACACATCTGACACTCCGAGTCTACAAGTGACTCTTGGGCTTGGACAAATTATGCCAGCACCATGCCCACATATCTTTTAAAGCCCAAAGCCTGCTTTTTTATCACTGACCCCGACACACATATACTCACACCCCACAAACAACAGGAGACTAAATCTGTAGGTTAAACTACAAGTAGGCAATAACAATAGAAAGCTAAACTATAAAAGTTTAAACATAGCAGTTAAATTAGAAAAGTTAAGCACAGCACAAAACACATGCACCTAAACAAGAAATCCACAAACAGCAGGAAAATATATTCAAAATATAAGAAGCACTACCACTAGACTGAATCCTCACTAATCCCATTCAAACCTGTTGAGGCTATAGAAAAATACTGAAACAGTACTTACCAAAAAGGAGCTTTGGAGATTGCATCTGAAGGCAAAAACGGCAAATGACATCTGAGGAGTATCAGGGAGGACAGTGCATTATAGAAGAGGGGGCAGAGCTTTGGAGCTAAAGAGTCTCAGGTGGTTGTTCTGGAACTAATTGGGTCCAATAATCCACAGGCTGAGACAGACAGAAAAGATAACATCTGATCAATTCCTTAACCAGGGGAAGGGATGTCAATTGGCTAGTTTCCTTTTGCTTCTTCAATTCCATGACTTCATCAATTCACCAATGTGGTGTCTTCATGGGAAGGGTCTACAGGGAAGTCCAGTTTGTCCTTTTGTACTGCAAGACCTTCAGAGCTAGGCAGTCTTAAGGTTCAAGACCTTCAGAGATAGACAGTCTTTAGGGCTGAAAGTGCAGACCAAAGGCATTAGGTAGAATGGGATGTAATAATGGAGGTGAAGCACTAAGAGACTCCCCTTCTTATACTGGCTAGCAGTCCAGAATCATTTCAAACACCTTAAACTCCAAGGTTGCTGCTAATAGTATCAAGAAGGGGAGCACCTGAGTCATTACTGAGTATATGGGTGATGACGTGGTTAGCCTGGATGGGTACGCCTGGCTGGAGAGAATTGTCTGTTAAATCGGAGATAGAAGCCAGTGCTAAAGTTTAGAGAACTGAAGAACCCAAAGCACAAATGAACCTGAATGGGTCATTGCTTAGGTGGCTACTCAGTATGGAGAACATCGATGTCTGTGCTGTGACAGAAACCTGGTTCAAGGCTCCTGAGAGCACCCCAGCACTATCAGGTTTTACCTCATATCATGCGTTCCGGCCCCAAAATCCGGACAATACCAAGAAAGGAGGGGGGGTATCCATATTCATCAAGGACACCCACACCTCAAGACTGGTGGCAACACACGATGCATCGGAGACCATCCAGGTGCAATTAACCATAGGCAAGACTGCTCTGCAAATTGTAGCATGTTACAGGCCACCCTCACAAACTCAGGAACCTCACATGGCCTTCCTGAAAACACTGGAGGGGATAAATGTATCACCAAACACCATCATACTAGGTGACTTCAATTACCCTAATATAGACTGGGAACACTACTCAAGCCCAAACACCCTAGCCCAAAAGTTCCTGGAATTCATAAACTCAAATGCCATGGAACAACTAGTCACCATCCCCACAAGAGGAGAAAACATACTTGAACTCATCATCACGAACATGGGAGCACAATGTTCAACACCGAAGTATACCCTCACTGGTGAGATCAGATCACAAACTAATCTTGCTGGAGGTCCTCATCCCACCCCACCTGAAATAAAAAAGACCACAGTAAAGAACTTCTCGAAAGCCGACTTCACACTTCTAAAGACTAGTGTGGTCTCCTTTAAGGCCCCTGAGCCGGCGGAAAACAGTACTCAAGCTGAATCACTTACAAATGCCTTCTACCAGCACCTGCAGGACTGCATGGATAAGGCAATCCCAAGCAAAACAAAGACTCTTTGTACCAAAGGCAAGCGTCCAGTCTGGTGGACCCCAGCCATAAACAAACTCTACAACAAAAGGAGGAAGCTACTACAAGATAGAGCAAAATCCTTAAAAGGTAAGACACCTTTGATCACTATAAGTAAAAAACTAAGAGCTCTCATAAAATCATCCAAAGCAAATTTTGAGAGAAAAATAGCTAAAGACTCAAAAGACAATCATAAGGCCTTCTTTAGCTATGTTAGAAACCTGGGAGGAAACTCCCAGATATGCTCAGAACTAGTTCAAAATGATGTGAAGATTACTGATCCTACAGACATTGCCAACATACTGGCTGACAGGTTCAATGCAAACTTCTCACCCCCAAAAGGAGAGATATCTATACCAAACGACTGCAGTCCCCCAAACATCTCTAACGCCCAAGTGAGAACTGCTTTCTCCAAAGCAAAAAACACAGCATCCATGGGACCTGATGGTGTCCCCGGCTGTGTGCTCCACGAACTCAACGAGAATTAAACCCACAGCTAGGACAGCTGTTTAATCATAGTCTCACCTCTGGATACGCACCCAGGAGTGGCGCACTGCAACTGTGGTCCCACTTCACAAAGGCGGTGCCTCCACCGACCCTGGAAATTACCGGCCCATTAGCTTGACAAGCCTTATCTGCAAAGCCATGGAGAGGATCATAATGGACCTCATAAATAAAGACATAGGGAATTTGCAGACTTTGGATCCAACCCAGTTTGGCTTTGTCAAAGGCAGATCATGCCTTTTAAACTTGGTTGACTTTTTCGAAACAGTCACCAAAGCCATTGATGAGGGAAAGGCAGTCCATACAGCCTACCTCGATCTGGTGAAGGCCTTCGATACAATACCCCACTCGGGTATCATTGAAAAACTCATCAGCTTAAATGTTAACCCATACATCACAAGATAGGTTGCAAACTGGCTGAGTGACAGAACCCAGATCGAGGTAGGCTGTATGGACTGCAACTCTGAGCCATGTCAGACTCAAAGCCTGTCACAAGTGGTGTCCCAGAGGGCTCAGTCCTGGGCCCACTCTTGTTTGGCATCTACTTTTCCGAAGTACAAGCAAACACAGGAGGGTTATGGCTGACAAAGTTTGCAGATGACTGCAAACTGGGCGCCATAGACTTAAACCTCGACACGACTATTAATAGGACGTGCTGGAGGGATAGATTCATCACCCAAAGACTCCCTCTGCTGTGGAACAAAATCCCGGTATATGTGAGGCAGAGCACCTCGCTGGCCTTGTTCAAGAGAAATCTTGACCAATGGATGGGAGATCGCAGATATACCCCAGGGATTACCTCAGTGTCACTACTAGACAGAGGCACAGCAAAATAATGGGTATAGTTCCCCATACTAAAGGGGTGGCGTAAGCCACAAAACTATGGGCTAGGCTTGTAAATGCCCTCGGGCAGATAGCCTAGTATGAACCTATGAACCTATGAACAAGGCCTAAGTTTCCACAAGCACACAGGAAAGACATGGAGACACTGCACAGAAGGCACCCAGCCCAGTATTGAATATCTTGCTTTATGTATATGTGCATATAAATATATATATATATATATATATATATATATATATATATATATAGAGAGAGAGAGAGAGAGAGAGATATGAAAATGTGTATGTTACAGATGGAAAAGTAGGAAACCAGACAACCAATAGACCAAAGTCTGAGAAATTTCTTTCACATGAAAGAAGGTTTTGGCAGGCATCTAACAGAGAAATGGGAGAAACTGCATAGAAGTGCAGTAAACTTCCCAGATTTAATAAAACCCACAAATGCATAGTGTGGAGCTTACACAGAAGGTACCATGGCCATGTACACAGTTCCCCCTTGGTAGCGCTGCATGCACATTAATGATGGTATGTTACTGTGGGAGAGCTGTGGAACACAGTCAGTGAATTGGTGTAGAAGTTTGTTACTGTGTTCACAGATGAGTAACACTCCTCCTGCACTGTCAAAGTGCATTATATCAGTGTAGTAAACATTTTTATTTATTTTAAGTTTGCACAGTGCTGCACTCAGCAGTTGACATGTGCCAGCTCTCTAAAAATAGAAAGCGGATGCATTTAATTATTAATACAAATGTCAAGTTTAAGCATAGCTGAGTGGGTTTGTGCAAAATGGGGTGGTGCTCAGCAGTGCTTAAACATACCTGAGAGGCATCATCTAAAAGTATAGCAGCATTCTATGCATCCATGTAGCCAAATGGTTATAATGAGATTCTTATGTGCAGTAGGTGCAGGGTTTGAATAAAGCAAGGGGATATTCAGTATTTATTTTCCAAATACAAATTATGCCAATTATTGCCAAATATTGCCAATTATTTTTAAATCTCGATGTGCTGTGCTCAGCTAAGCTCCACTAAGCCCTGCTAAACCATGCAAAGCACTACTTAAACAAGATCTGTTTTAGCAGTGCTCAGCACTGCCTGGCTCTGTGCAGCTCCACTGAGCTGGTTTGTGCACTGCTAAGCAATCCAAAGCATTACTAATTATTACCAGTTTAAGCACTGCTGAGCTGAGCTGGTTTGTGTGGTGCCAAGCACCTCACTGTATTTTTAAAAATTGCCCACTGGCTTTTAAGGGTGGGAAAACATATTTTATTAAGTGCAAAAGGCAGCAATATTGCAGAATCTGTTGGAGTTCAACCTGTGAGGATACTAAGGCAGATGTTGGAGATGGTATGCACTTTTGGATGCAGCAGTGGGGCATTGAGGAGTCCAGGTTCCTGGTCAGACTCCTTGTTAAAAACCATGAAGCCGTGCTCATGTAGGTTGGTTACCGTGGCTCTGAGTGCAACAAGGTGGCCTCAGACCAGCTGACAAGGGCCTCACCAGTGCAACTAGTATTTCCCCGCACAGATGAGCAGTGTCATTAAAACCATGATGACCTGAAAAGATGGAAGTGGGCTCTCTTGGATGTCTGGGTCCATGAATTCCAGGGGGGGGCAATGTCCCACAAGTGTGTAAGTATGTTTACCTGTGCTTCACCAATAGTTAACTTTGAATGTCTGCTAAACTGGTATGCATAATGATATGCTTCTCTCACAACATCTGCAGAAGTGCGAGCTCGCAACATCGTGGCAAATGCAGGGCACCTGACCAAGTTGCATCGTGAGTGTGGTGAGTACAGATGCATCTTTCAATCTATAGTCATAAGCAAGAAAGAGTAAAGCATTAACCGATAATAGGCATATTCAGTTTTGATTGTATTGCAATGAATGTGGTTGTAGACCTGGACTGCAACAAGTGACTACTGCCAAATGTACTGCAATAAGCAGGAAAGAGTAAAGCATTAACATTGATAAATTAAATGAAATACAGTTTCTGTTACAATAATTGTGGAATTACAGCAGTATTGCAACACCTGGCATTATACTAACTGTCATTCAATAAAAACTCAAAAGTATACCACTAAATGCATGAAGGCATCTGTCATAAAGTGTTGCACAGTACTTCTGGTATTAGAGCTAATATTTCAACCCAGTAACAATATACTGTGTACACCTGCATTTTATTTAGTAATGTATGGGTTACCTAATATCTCTGCCATAATTGCAATTCATGCAGGTGTGTCGAACTGTCACTCAGTTAACTGGAACAAAAACAACCAGCTCTCTTAAGGAACCAGAAAAAAAATAGAAGAAATACAGTACAATTTTCATGTGTTGCACTTTCTGCCACCCCACCCCAAACCGCTGCAGAAACATACCTTACATTTTTAGAATTTTAGAGTTTTAAAAAGAAAGATAGGAATAAATTCCCTCTCACCCCAACCTAAGAACACGTCAAACCAAACAAATAGTAATGGCTACAGTATTAGTCAGGCCTATTTTTAATAGTAACTCTCAAGCAACCAGAAACTGCAGTTATCTGGCATCTACCAATCCCCATGGGTGCTGGTTAACCGAGAGTTTACTGTATAACCTGTAGTAGTAGTACCAGGTCATATTTTTTCCAGGTGAGCTCTAGGAAGAAATCAGTCAGTCGGATATCAGCAATGACTCAGTAGCTCAGTTTGTTAACTGCTGTATATGAAGTACATTTTGCTACACACATACCAGGGTTTGAATTCAGTTCCATGTACTACTATTACTGAATAAGATATGTTATAATGACAGATATTCTCTCCACAGGGAAACAGGTAAATGGGTGAGATAGCTCATAGTATGTGTAAATAATTGTTTGTCAAGATGTCACAGACTGCTGCAATCATTATTACTAATGTGTTATTTATGCAAACAATAAAGGAAAGAGGTTCACTAATAACAAAATACTATAAAGTAAAAGAAGTAGAATGCGTAATCACAGATATTCTCTCCACAGGGACACAGGTGAATGGGTGAGATAGCTCATGGTATGTGTAAATAAATGTTTGTCAAGATGTCACAGACTGCTACAGTCATTATCGCCAATGTGCAATTTATAAAAATAATAAAGGAAACAGGTTCACTAATAAAATATTAGAAAGTAAAATAAATAAATGTGTAATCACAGATATTATTCTCTACACAAGGATACAGATGAATGGGTGAGATAGCTCATAGTATGTATAAATAATTGTTTGTCGAGATGTCACAGACTGCTATAATCATTATCACAAATGTGCTATTTATACAAACAGTTAAGGAAACATGTTCAATAATAACATAATATGATAAAATTAAAGAAATAAAATGCATAATCAATGTATGGTTGTATTCCTGCAGTATATTTTAAAGGTTGATGCAGCAATTACTACATGTGATGCACATGTCCCATGCTATTGGGTACGCTCCCCATGCCTGCCAAGCAAGGCATGATAGTTGTGCACTCACTGTGCTGTACACATGCATGTCTCTCAAGTGTCACGCCATCATTGAATATAATTACTGTTGCGTAATCCCTCTGTCACAGCTGTATCATCTATATGATTATATGCCAGTATCAAATTAACAGTACATTAGCCCACAGTACTCCTTGGTAGTCAAATTGGTCCATCTGATGTGCAAGTGTTCTTTGTACTTGAACACTGGCAGGTATTACTGCTTGGCCCATAGTTTCCCATGCAGATAGCTTGAGCTGTATATATGTGCTACAGCAGCTATAGGGCACATTTGCACATAATGAAAGGACAGACCTGTAGAGTTGATGACATTACTGTTGTCAACTATGTAGCCTATGTTGGTATTAATGGACTGTATTTCTCTCTCTTCTCACCCCTTATCTTCACATATTTATTATTGTTATATATTGGTTATGGTTTACTATTAACATATGTTGTTCCATAAATGTTATGTTAGGCATGTATTTTATTAATGTAATGTATTACCATGGTTGTGTATTCACATATCTTGTTGAATTACCTATTCTGTTGGCCTTATGCCATAACAATTACTGACATGCTGTTAAAATACTGACTGTTCTGTTATTTCTTGTTGTGCTTCACATAATATGCAGGTAAATGTGATGGGGTTATTTACACTGTTCCAGCATGCTGTTATTACTAACATTGGTTGTGTTCATAACTCACCTATGTTTATTGCTTTACCTCCATACCCACAGCATGTCTGGGTAGGCCAGTTCCTGGTGATCCACCTGCCCTGCCTCAGCTGGCTGTGGCACCAGGTACCAGCTAGTCTGGAACCCAAGTCAGTCATGGCACCTCTGCTGGCCCTGCACCACCTTCAGATGGAACCACTTCAGGGGACAGGGCCCATGACCCCTAGGAGAGGGGATTGTCACTCAGGATCAATGCTAGCCATGGAGTGCAGAATTGTTCATATGAGCTATGACCATTGTCTGCATTGGATTGAGGGCAGACTGGACAACCTGGTGGGGCCTGAGGGCCGCAGTGCCCAGCCTCCAGCACAGCCACCTTTGGAGCAGTGAAGGACCTGTGTTGACTGCCCATGGGTGGGGATCTCAGTCATGCTGCTGTCATCTGGAGGCTTCTGGAGGGACATGCACCTTTGATTCCACAACACCCTCTCCATCCAAGGTGTTTACCCCCCTCATGTGTCACACACCTCCCCTGTATGCTGTCTTGTCTGTCTGCAAATGCCACCTCTCCTACCCAACTTACTGCCGCACATGTATCTACATACCGTCCCCAACATTCCACTCTCTCCTTAAAAAAAAAAAAAAAAAAAAAAAAAATGGGCACCTGTCCTACAAAAAAAATATATATATATCCCCCAATACATAACTCTCCATTTCGCACACATGTCCACTTGACACAAAGAATTAGATCCTATTGGCTTCTCAATACATTCTCTTGTCCTCACTCATCTCTCTGGGGTTTGAGGGTCCAAATTCATGTACATAATCTGTAAAAATGCACAGCTGTTGCTGTAGAAGAAATGGAGAGCTACGATCCTTTCCTATACCCATCCTGCACATCCCTACCTGCCTTTCAGATTGTTTTCCCCCTGCTAGCCCACATTTCACCACTTTTCTATCACCCCTTTTTCTTTTCTTTTTTTTATTTAGCGCGGGTTTGGGCATAGCTAAGCAGTGCGCCACACAAAACCCATTAAATGAGCTTAAAAGTGCCTTAATCATCTTATGTGTTTCTGGCAGTGTTAGGCACATTTGCAAAATGATCACCCCTGCCACATCTCGGGCCCAGGACCCTGTCAACTACAACACAGTGTATTAGCTCACTAGCCCACTCAGCTCTAAATTAAAACATGTGTTTCCAGCAACATATACAGATTTACACTGACACACTGCAGGTACATATAATGTGATAAATGACAATATACTTGGGAATGTGATGCAGACACTACACAGCAAAATAACTAATAATGGATGTACGTGAGGCCTGGGATAGCAGTTATAGCTGTCATCTGTACAGACTGTTGCAGAATTTCCAGAGGTTTGCACCCTAGTTTTGGCCCAGTTTTCACAAATATGTTTGTGGTAAAGTAGTGTCATGTCATTAAAGATTGAGGTTAGAAAATCATGACATACATTTGAATGTCACTCTTCAAACCCTTCAGAAACCACATACTAATGCAAATCCTGTTATTCTATCAACATTCTACATTTGTAAGAGCAATATGTAAAGATTGTCCCTAATTTTGGGTCTTTGTCCCACTTGTATGTATGGCTTTGTCCAGAGTTCCTGCTCTACCAGGTTGAGAGGTATGATAGCAGGTAACAGCCCCCTTTCATCAGCAACATCTTTAAACACACCTGCTAAGGCAGCAATGGCAAAGTACATATGTTAACAACTGGGACCCTGTTGTACAACTGCCTTTGAAAACCATGCACATACTGATGGATGCAGACAGCGTGTGTTACAGACTGTATGCTTGCACATATATTTTTCAGATACACCTGCTGCAGCACTGACTTAGTAGGTCAGTCTGTTAAATGCCTTGCTTGTAGTACATTTTGCCACACACAGTCCTGGGTTTAAATCCAGTATGTTGCAATTCAATTACATTCTTGTGACTATAGCAAATAATGACTGACTAAGTCATTCAATTGTAACTCAAGCAGGTTGCTGCTAATAGCTACCCATGCCTGCAAGTCAAAAGCCTGTAGGTAGTGAAACACTGCACATATTCATATAGCCTAACTATATGTCACCTACTACTCTGTGATTGGCACTGTTACATAACAGATGTACCTTAAGAGCAAGCCTCGAGTGGACTGTTATGAGTACCATCACACTGGCTCTGCTGTAACAACAGAGCTGACACTGCAGCTTTAGTTACACATACTGCTTGTTGTACTCCAAAGAGTTCATACTCCCCACTATGTGTCCTAGACTGCAGCAGCAGCAGCTGCAGCCTGCAGTATACACAGCTGTATGTTAAGCTAGCTGCTACAGCCCTACCATATCTCACAATCCCCTAGAACAAGGGATCCAGGCAAAACTAATACATAAAGGGAGGGCATAGGTCAAGTGACAGGGACATGTTAAACAGCTTGCTCCTATAAACATAGAGAGCTGATAGAAAAACAGCTACTTCAGCAGCATGCATATTCTGATGGGTATGATGTCTGAGAGTCACATGTCTCTTCCCCTTTACTGACCTCATCCCACAACATTCAACACTGAACTGCCAGATAATCACAATGTCATTTGACAATAACCAAACATAGCATACAAACCTATGGACATACCTCTTCAATCTCAACAGTGGACGGTATTTGTACCTACCCTCTGCGATGTCCATCCCAAAGAGTAAGAATGGAGTCAAGGCCTACATGAAGGCCTTAAATATTGCACTGCAGTGCCATGTCATTGGTCAATGAAAGTGCAACCCAGCTCTTTCAGTTGCAGTTAGCAAGTCTGAACCATGGATTGGTACACAGGCAATTACCTGTTAATGAGCATTACCTGCAAAAGGAAATCAACTGCCTATGGGAAACAGGTCTGTAAGTTGTTTTGCTAAGACAGACTACAATATAATAAGCTTTTTTCTTGATGATTTGTTCACAAAAGATTACATCACTCTCCCAAGTATGTAATACAAGTCACCATATAATGGGAGGATGAAGGTATGGGGAATAAGGATTGCAACAGTAGATCTGTAGTACATGTACGGGAATGACTTGTTGGTGAAACTCTGCTGTCCAACAGCTATAGGCATGCCTCTCAACTGTGTCTGCTGTGACGGAATTCACAGCTGTGCCCCTCTTCCTCCCTTTTACAACGTTCAGCACCTGTATGAAAGCTAGTGGATTATGAGTTAGACATATGGACAGTAAGTAAGTAAGGGTGGACACAGCTGTAATATCACATGATGTACTGTTATTCAGTTCCTCTCAGTCTCTGAATGTCACACAGGAATAGTTCAGACATTGCAAAGATGTCCATGACTGTCCCTGATGTACTATGGCTAGGTTACTGTTTTGTTGACATTCCTATCTCATAGCTTGAGAGGTATGGCTAACATACTTGGCAACCTCTTACAGCAGGAATTCAGGTCAAAGCCATTATTAGTGGAGGGACACAGGCCCAAACTTTGTGACAGAATGTACATATTTGTTATATAAAGTAAGAATATGAATAGACTAACAGATATTACTGTAGCATAATTGTTTTCTGAGGGGTCTGGCATGTGACAGGCAGATTCTCTATATTCTGACAACAACCATCATTTATTGGCCAACCGTTTGCCAGACATCCACATGTTTGTGCCAAAAGGACCACATATGTCAGGCACACATACACATTATGCAATCATCTGTGTACTGGAGAGGTATGATGCCTACAGAAAATATATACTACAGCAGGTTTGCATTGCTGTCTGTCATTGTGGCACACTGGTGTTGCTGGACTGTCCCCACATACATGTAATAACACACACCTAGTTGTCTGACAGCGGCTGTATCACACAGCAGTGGGACTTTGCCCATAGGGGAAACACCAAAGTAGAAATCATTAATGGGAATGGAGACATACAGCACACTCTGTCAAAGCACACAAGGACATAACCAGTATTTCTACCATGTTGTTGATAGTTGCATACATGGTGTGTTGATAGACTTTGAGGTATGACAGCGGAGGTAGCAGTGGACAGTGCAGGCCATTTAGGTTGTGCAGGGTCTGTACATAGTGGATGTCAATGTATCTGGTCCTGTGATGTGTTCCCCTCTTGTCTTTCAGGAAGGGTGTATCAAAGAATGCACACACCATTTTCAGACACTGAAAATAATGTTATCCTGGATGGCCTCAGATTGCACCATAACATACTGCTGTCCAAATGTCACCAGCATCGTGAACAATGTGCAACACTGTGAGCTGATCTCATCACAGCAGTCAGCCAAATAGGGTTACAGGACAAAACCTACAATCAGATCCAACATCGGCAATAGATATGGTCAATGTTGCATGGCAAAGGGCTGCCATTGTGGCCAGGGACCATGTTGCCACCAGTGGAGGGCCTGGAGCAGAAGAACCAGTTTCAGCCAGAGAGAAATTCCTGGCAAACCTGGAATCAGCCACCAGCTCCCAAGCATTCATCACTACATACATCCTGGAGGTGGGTGCCACAGCATCTACATCAGAGGAGCATCCAGGTAAGCTTCCTGTGTTCATCACTGTAATACTATATCAGTCATTTTGGCAGCATCTACATACCAGTACACAGGTATCAGGTCTATCTGCATTGGGGGTGGGCTTGGTTTTAATGTAAAGTTGTGCACACATACACAGAATGTCAGCAATTTAGGCAGTATCACATTAGCCACCATACATGTTGATATATGCATATAGTACCCTGTAACAATGCCACATTTAGTACTTCTGACAGTACTTCTACTTCACATTTCCATAGGTTCATCAGGTGTGGCTGGAGTCCAAGGTGTTGTACCTGGTAAGTGTGATACTGTAGTTTTATGGATCATATATAGCCTAAGAATGTTAAGGGCTGACATTTTCCCCTAGGCACAACTGTTATGCTTAGACAGAGTAAAATACATGCATGTTCAATTTCAGCGTGGTTAACTGAAGTGCATTGAATGGGTAATCACAGTTGTGTATTTGAGGAACAGTAACACATTTGCGCTTATTTCTAAGAAGGACTATGCAGCTTCCTATACAGGTGGCAATCACTCACAGAAGCCTGTTCACACACAACATGGAGATGGCACATACCCGAGGCAGTGATAATATAACTAGCACAGTATGCTGAAGATGGGTGCATTGTGTTTTAGGTGTAGGTCTATCAGATGCACTGACATATTGCTTGTCTCACAGGTGTAAATTACTGGTAACACTAACCAGACGTAGCTGCAGTGCATGTTAGAAAGGGACTGTCTTGACTCTGTATGTTATAGTCTGTTTGTGTGTTGTGCATGGGATCAGCAATAAGATGTGGTATGTGTAATGCAGTTCTGGCTTCTCACCTGCAAGTGTGTGTGTGGATTACCATACATAACAGTGCAGGTAGTAATGTACTTACAGGCGAACATGGGAGTTGGAGTCTGGCCCCCCTCACAACCTAATGTCAGTGTCTCATTGGAGTCTGATAATAATGGTGGCCATATTGAGGCACAGGTGCAGTTGTTGGGGGCTTAATCTGTCCCATGGGTTGACATCCCATTTCCTCCCCCATTGTCCCTGCACACAGTCAGTATGCCCGCACATACCCAGTCCTCACAGGCCACAGATATCGGACAGAGTGTGGTGACATACAGCAGGAGAGTGTGGCAACCATGGCTTCCATGAGTGTAGACACTGGCTATATCTGTAGAGCTGGCAAGCTCCCACACAGGCAGATGAACAGGAGTGCTCGAAAGAGGACTGCTGTCCATCAACCACCTGTCACAGGTGTCAAATCAAGGGTCACTCGATGCATGTTTCAGTCTGTCATGGAGGCACAGGCATGATCAGAATGCAACACCAGTTGGATGCTCAGGATTATGGATGCAGCACAGTCTGACATCCATGACTCGCTCCACCACATTGGTAACATCATGGATCATTTCACTGATTTGGTGGACAGACAGTGGGGTGAGACATTGTCAGTCTTTGACCGATGTTGTTTGTGCTGGAACATCTGGTTGCAGTAAGCCATCGGACACATGGACATAGTTCAGCAACAGCATCTGCTGAGAGTCCACGTGGCCATGCACACTCACACTCCTGTAGTGGCAGTACCTCCAGCACTACAGAAGGGAGCGTGCTGTCCATGCCACAATGTGGCAGACCATAGGCATATGGGCCTGGGTGGTCCTGTGGGGGACTGGGGCCCAGCAGACACCAGTCACCATCAGCTACTAACACTGCATCTGACCCTGGGCATGGTGGTGCCAGTGCCACTCCTGGCAGAGCCAGTTCCTATGTTCATGGTCAGAGATGGTGAACTGTCCACTCTGTCATGTACAGTCCACAGCTGTCCAACATGCACACATGTAGAGCTAGCACTGTACTTGACTGTGTACACGCACACACTTAAACATCACTGTCACATGCAGGTCACCAACAGACACACATGGCATCTCTCCATGGCCCAGCTAAACAGCACCCCTTACTGGCTCACACATATGCTGTCAACCCTTTAGCACCACCTAGGCCTTTGGCACCCCCCCACACCACAACCTGTGCATGTGATGATACATGTGTCACATCCCTGCCATCCATGCCATCCATGCAGGGACATGCAAATATGTGTCTGATGCACATGTAGTTTTGTAGTGCAGTAGTGTTATGCCATGACAGATGCTGTATGCTGGCATGTGTCATAAGTACACATAACAGTTTCTGTACCTTTGTTGCATGATGTTAGACTGGTGGTAGTGTTGCAGAAAGACACGTGTCTCACAGAACTGTGTACGTTTCTGTTCCAGGGGTCTGAGTGATTAAGCTATGGAGACATGACGGCAATACAGTGGCACAGAGTGGCATGTCAACACAGCTGCCCTATGGCACCAGCAAGGTATGGCTCTATACATGCATGTTTACCTAGGTGCATATGTGTAGAACAGTGTGTCAGGGACAATAGGGGCAGTCACCATAATCATGCATGCATACCCTGTGACAAGATCTGCTACCCCTGATGCGTGTCACCAGGGTTTTCTGTACATACAAATATAGGTGGCTGTGGATAGCATTTCTGCCTAAGTAGATGTGGGCTATTTAGGGCCAGCAGCTAGTCACGGGCAGTAAAATGCATGACAATTACACACCCATATGTGTATAGCTGCATGGGAATATATTTATATAGTCACACAGTTGTCTTTATGGAGATTAGGACCCCTACCTATTTACTAGTATACACCATAGTGCTAAGTGCATATCGCATGTGCCACAGAGCATATCAGTTATGAGATTGTCAGCCGGTGCTGTTAAAGGTGGATTAATTCAGCAGACCTTGTAAAGGAGGCCAATGGGAAGGCTGGCAGGTAGTCACAGGGCCTGCAAATGTATAACCATTACATAGAGATAGGCAATACAGGCATGCGTACACTGCTGCAAGTGGATATATTTACACACACACAGAGTTGCCCTTATTGAGGTTAGAACCCATATCTATCTGTCAGTACACACTATAACACTAGGTGCATATCACATGCATCATGTAGCTTATCTGTTTTGAGAATGTCAGCCAGTGCTGTTAAGGTGGGCAACATCAGCAGGCCTTGTAATGGAGGCCAACAGGGAGGCTGGCAGGTAGTCACAGGGCCTGAAAATGTATAACCAGTACACAGAGATAGGCAATACAGGCATATGTACACTGCTGCATGGAGATATAGTTACACACATGTATGCAGAGTTGCCCTTATTGAGATTAGGACCCCTTCCTATCTATTAGTATACACATTAGCACTACATACATATCACACACGCCACAAGGATTTTCTCTTATGAGATTGTCAGCCAGTGCTCTTAAGGTGAATGACATCAGCAGGAGTTGACAGGGAGGTCAGTGTTAAGGAGGATGCTAGTCACAGGCCCATAAAATGATTAACTGTTGCACAGACATAGGCCAGATGTGCATGTCTGCATTGTTGTAAGGGAAATATTTACACACACACAAGGCAGCTGATGTGAGATTATATCTTTCACCCACCTACTATTACACACTATAACTCACAGTAGATATTGCACACACCACTGGTTATATCTGTTGTACATGTGGCTGTTAGCAATAGTACTTCTGGACTACACAAAGTGGCCTTGTATTACACAGCATATGTGGCCTGCAGAGTGAGCCTGCTTTATGCTGTTATTATATCTACTGTCTTAGCACTGGGATACATGCTAATACCCCTGCTATGTATGTACAGTTACCATTATTGCCATGTGTGGCTGGTTGTAGTTTGCTAGGTGGATAATTAGCCAGTGACAATATGGCCTGTCCAAGTCCTGCATTGCAGCCATTGCACATTACACCACCTGCTCACCATTTTCTATCTACAGGGTGACATTCCACAGGCACAAGGTTCTGTGGTTTGGTGGATTGTGTTGTTATGCCGCCTTGGTCTGTTATCATCAGACAGCTATTGTGTGAATAGGTGCAGATAACCCAAGCGGTTTGCATGTAAGTGTGAACATTCGTACATCCCCACACACATATACACATACACATATAGATAGATAGATAGATAGATAGATAGATAGATAGATAGATAGATAGATAGAGCTATATAACAGGAATGTCAACTTAACTGTAGGTGTGTGTGTTTATTATGTAACTGTGTTATATAGATATATGTAGCAGTTACATATTTTTCACTTCTTAATTTCGAAAGATCAGAATCTTGAGATTCATAATAATGAACCCAGAATCTCGAGGTTTTGAAATCTTGAAATTAAAGAAATAAAAATAAAAAACATGACAACTGCTAAAACTATGTTCTTGCAGGGGGGCAAACACCCCTGCACCCCCCAACAACCCCTGCAACTTAAATATACTAACTCTGAGATCGTGCTACAGTGAAGCGAATGGTAATATTCCAGTCTTGCACTGTATAGTACTGTACATTACTATTCTTTTCACTGTTCAGTGGTCTTGGACTTAGTATATTTAGGTTTAGGCTTGCCCCTCCTGGAAAAATGTAGCTTTAGCAGTTGTCATGTTTTGTTTTTATTACTTATTTCTTAATTTTGAGATTTCAGAACTTCGAGATTCTGGGTTCGATATTATGAATCTTGAGATTCTGATTTTTCAAAATTAAGAAGTGGACCCATATATATATATATATATATATATATATATATATATATATATATATATAAACTGTCTTTCGGCTTTTTCGGTTAGGGGTCGCCACAGCAGAACTCCGTTCCGCTAATCATTGGCAGTAGAGTTTTACGTGCTGGCTTGCCGGGCCTAACGCACAACCTTCAGCGAAGGAACGCCCATTCACGCATGTCAACACACAGAAGACGTTCTAACAGAGAATCGAATGTGCAGCGTCTAACTGTGAGGCAACAACGCTACTGCAGCACCACCACCGCAGTATATATATATATATATATATATATATATATATATATATATATATATATATATATATATATATATGCCACATACTGATAGCTAGGATAGTCATGTGTGAGGGGGATAGGGAGAGACAGATACGTGCACATAGCTGTCTGTATGCACAGGCATATTTTCACATCTTCAGTTCTTTGGGCAGGTGAGGCATCAGCCATAGGCTAAAGTTAGCCAAGTGTGGAAGCATGCCCAGTAAGACTGTCAGTACTTAAAAGGTGATTTCTGGCCAGACCTACCTGTACTTCAGTCCAGGATTTTGTGTGCTGCAGCCATTTGGCTACTGTATATGACTCATACCTATCTGTGTAGAGATTGTAATAGATTGTACAGAGTTTCGCATCATATGTATGGTACGTTTTACATAGCATTGTGATTTTCTGATACATTAGTGACAAATGATTATAATTGACATTAGGAAATTATGACAGACGTTAGAGTTACTGACTCCATAGACATCAGGAAAATCATGCCAATGCATGACTTGTCATTCTCTGAACTTTCTATATTTATCTGGCCAGTAGTTACTCCTTCTCCTTATATTTGGACCTTGATCCCAATACTAGTGTTCATGGTTTTGTCCAGATTTCCTGCTCTAAGTGGTTGTAGGTATGATGTGACTGGGATACATGATGTAACACCACACACAGGGTGACAGTCTTCACACCTCTCACTGTACATGTTTTTGCATGAACTCCAGTACTCGGCCCCATCCAGTAACATACTACTAAATGGAGCACACTGAATTGTTGTACGTAGTGACACATTTATGTGATGGCCTTTACATCCTGCTGCTACTCTGACCTGTTGCAACCTGCTGTTATACTAGCCACCTTCTAGGTTACTCAGAGCATGTATAATGTCTATATGTTTGGCCCTCTGTCCCGCCATTGTCTCTGACTTTTTCCAGCTTTCTTGCAGTAACAGATTGTGGTATATAGACAGTCTGTGGGAGTCCTATTATTCGAGTACCTCACATGCCAAAGTAGGAGCAGCCAGCTTTGAATCCTCAGCACCATCAACCATGCTAATGTACTTGTCCCAGTGAGCTACAGCAGCCACCAGAATGTGAGGTTTAATGCCTCACACTATCAACAGCAGAAAAGTATATGCTTTGACCCCTGCATATTGTGGAAAATAGAACATATAGCCAGGCTCTTTGTGACAGCCCTGGGATTGTGTGGTCTGCTGATATATCTTTCCAAACATAATTTTACTGCAGTTGTATGGGAACACTGATGTGTTGGGGGTAGGGGACTCTGATATTGACAGTTGTGCATGTGTCCTATGACCATGCTCTTTGGAATTTCCCTTGCATACTGCAGTAGGTTTTTCAGCCATGTGGCCTAATACACACTATGGGGCACTCAGTAGTAGACAGAATATCTGTTACCCCACATAGCTGTTAGTTCTCTGCAAGTAGCCCTCTAGTCCACTCTATTCTCTTGCATACATGAAGCAGGTCCATACATATGCTACCATAGTGTAGTACTCTGTACATATGTTGTAAAGGAAAGTGACTTACCTTGTGAATGTAGCAGCTGAGATACCTGTGTTTCACTACACAGTCAATACATGGTACAGTACAGGTTGTGTGGTGTGGTTGGCATAATATTTACTATGTATGTGAGTCAGAGTAAGGTGTCAGTCCCTAGGACCCTAGGTTGTCAGTGCATGTGCTATGCTTTGCCTCTTTGCTAAGGCCAGAGCATACTGGGGATGCCTATGTCTGTCTACAGGGAAAACCTCAGCAGGTTCCTCCTCTGAGTCCCCCTGTGGGTGTGGCTGTGGTGACCTAGGCAGTGGTGGGTGGCTGTGTGTCCCTTCCTGTGTGATGATTCTGCTGCAGCTGTTTCCACAAGATCATATTATCTAGCATGGCACACACTGAACACATCTGTGCACATGTGGCTTGAGAGTATTGCAGGGCTCCACCAGATATATCGAGGCACCAGAACCATAAATTGAGCAGCCCAAACATATGCTCTATGATGTTCCTAGTTTGTGCATGTGCCTCATTATTGCATTCTTCAGTAGTTGTGTGTGCATTTCTGATAGGTGTCATCATCCATAATTCCAGTGCATAGCCAGCATCCCCCACTAGATGGCCATATGGGATGTTCCCCCTGGCAAACACTGGTACAGCTGTGATGCATGCCAGATATGGAAGTAGTGATAACTGCCAGGGCTGCCAGCATACACATTCATGTTAATGCCCTGAGCACTACATACGAACTGGTAGTTGATGGAGTGATACTCCTTGTGGTTGACGTAGACTCTATCCTCATCACCGGGCAGTGCTTTGATGTGTATCTGAGAACAGTCTATGGCACCCAGTACCTCAGGGTAGTGAGATACATGGTAGAAGAGACAAATACTACTGCCCTCTCCTCAGGGGTGCAAGCTAAATAAATGTGCTCACTGGCATGTGTTTGCAAGGCAGCTAGGAACTGGTGGAGTACCCTGGATGCTGGTGCCTGTGACACCCCCATCATGTCCCTAGTAGATCTTTGAAAAGCACCTGTAGCTAGTATTCTAAGAACTACACATACCTTTGTTTCCACTGAGATAGGTTCCCTTTGTTGGTTCTGGATCTGAGTTGAGATCAGAGTTGATTGGGGCAGAGATCGGGGAGTTCTTGTAGTATGTTCCTGTCCAACCTGTAGCGCTCTACAATCTCCAGCTTATGTAGCTCCTGGAAGGTTACCCTGGGCCTGAACACTCTTATCCTTCTCAATCTAGGCCTATTGTCAGCAGCAGCTTCAGCACTGACCTCAGCATCTAGCACATATATATGTAACAGAGCTGCAGTAGCCCCTAGCATTCTTTAGGTTAAACTTCCCAAGTCTGCACTCTAATGGTGCAGAGTATGGGGGAAAAATCAGACTGTAGGGAGTATGCATAATTTATAGTGCTCTGATGCAGATGCAGCCTCTGTGATTGACTAACTGGATGCATTCCACCTGCCAAGTACATCACTGAGGGGTTTGAATGGCCAGTTTAAGTGGAACAGGGGTCATCAGTAATTTATACATGATTGGCTTTCCCAGGCAATTTTCTTTCTTTTTTTTTAATGCCATGCAAACCCACACCACAGGTATAAACAATGCTCAGCATTCAATAGACACATCTCCATGGACGGGCATGCTCAGCACAGTGGCGTGCCATGCAAACCCACTGAAAACACCCAGCTTAGCGGCACTGGACAAACCTCCCTGCTTAGCTTAGAGGTGCAACACATAAATGGGTGCCTCTGAGCTCCAACATATTTAAACAGAAAGTGAAACACACCTTTTTGATGTCAGCTAGATCTCCTCTGGTGCCAACATGGTTCTGGGACTACACAGATTTTATCTGCAGACATGGTAACACATTTTTGCTATTCAGTAACCCCAGCTCATTTGCAAAGAGATCCGTGCACACAACCTAGATACTACACTATTCCAGGGCCTGCATCTTAGAAAAAATAGATGTCTACCATTGCACATACTCATTGTAAGGCTCTAAAATGCATTATTGTCACATATTTATTATTTTCCATTTTTACACGTTTTAATATTTTTGTTTTGCATAACCGCATGTTTGTACACTGCTGCATGCCATGCAAACATGATATGGGTATTTAAAAAAAAATGTTACATTAAACTATTTTGCAATAAATTTTGGACAGAAAGGGCACAGTTTTGCACATATCTGTGCCTTCTATGCTATTTATGACCTAACTGGGCTTTTACAGCCCCTGTTCACTTTTTAAATTTTTGTACACCGAAATTTTCCGTGTACACTTCAGTCACCAACACGAGGTCTGCGGGACTGCCTATCTGCTTGCTAGATCACTCCAGCACCCTCATTTGCATGCAATTCACCTGGTTATGAGTGATTTGCATGCCACAGGCACTGTTCGTATGCTCATGCACGCCCCTGTCATTTGTTTACTGGATTGCACGGCTGCTTACTTTCATGTAATCTCCATGCCACTATGCCTACATAGAACGTTGCTCCATGGAGACTTTATTGAATTTCCCCTAAAGTTTAATAAAAGATAGTCATCAGGTAATATAGGAATAATAACTGGAAAATGTAACCTAGGAGAGAAGGAGGAGGCAATAAAGACTTCACAAGTTACAAAACTCATAAAACAGTTCTGATGCATCACATCTGGTGCAAAGAGCAGCAAATGAGATTGAAGGCAAGAAAGGAAGTTCATAGCACCATAGGAAATGGGAGAGCAAGAGGAGTGGAGAAGCAGCTGTCCTGTCTCAGGTCTGCCATGAATGTGGATAACCCAACCATTGAGAGAGATGGATGGGATAAGCTAGGATTCTAAGCCTCTCAGGAATGCAGACCTAATAGTGCGCAAGTCTCAGTCCTAACATGGATGATAAGATGAGGAGACCATAAGATGTTTCCCTCCAGAAGGAAGAGATTCAGCCCATGGGGTGATGCAAGATGTGTCCATTGAGATGTAGAGAGGACCTACTGGAATAGTGTATCAGCTTGGGTTAGGGTAAGCTCTGAGGCCTGAGGCAAAAAGAAGCAAAACATTCAAATGACTTGTCTCTTGATTTGCTCCATCTAGCTTTCTCATATGACAATGTTGAGACACAGGGAAAACAAATCACTGTTCTACACAGATCGTGTTGTACTGCATGCTGTTCTGGCTACACAAAAGCCTGAGATACACTAGGCAAAGGAATTCCTATTTCAGTTATTGAATATTCCCTCCACAAAACTACTACTGCATCCCTCACTGTTGTGTAGACAATTCAATGTTTGTGGACTACATTGTAGATGGCACAGTGTCAAGGAGGTTAACTTCACAGCAACACAGTGCTTGGCTCTGTAATATAAGTCTCAGTTTAGGTGCCTCCTTTGAAAGTGTTCATGTTCCTCTTATATACTGGTGAATTTTCACTGGGTAATACAGTTACTTCCGACAAGCGAAAGATACACTATAAGTAAACTGATGATCCTTCACAGTGTCTGTGTATTTGTGTGTATGTGTGTATGTGTGCATGTGTGTGTGTGTGCGTGTGTGCGTGTGTGTGTGTGTGTGTGTGTGTGTGTGTGTGTGTGTGTGTGTGTGTGTGTGTGTGTGTGTGTGTGTGTGTGTGATAATTATTACCTTGCTCACACTGACTGCAGGGATATGCTCTTTCTCCTCCATGGCCCTGAACTGGATTAAGAAAATAATAAGAGGGTGAATGAATGATTGGTTTGTGGATTTATCATCCAAACCTCATACTATGTATGAGTCTATATAACTCTTAGCTAAGTTTTAATGCTCCTCATCTTAGGCAGGGTTTCAATGCTTACCTACTCCTTTACTTTTGAATTTATTAATTTAGAATACTACCTTATCCTTTCCAGTGCTCTTACTCAAAACCTTCTACATAAAGGCTAGCTTTTTCAGCGACATCCCAGGTATTTACCACTGCTCTCTATATAGAATGCACATAAAAACTAAGTTTCTTTTGTATTAGCCACTCAGAACTCAGCTATGGCATCCATATTTACTTTAAAACAAAACATGCATTATGTTTTTTATTTCTTATTTTGATTGCATACACAGCTTACATGACAGTGCCCCATGTAAGCACCCATGGCACCATATTAACTCTTTCATATAAAATTATGTTAACTTTTTGTAACAATGAAATCTTCATGCAGTCACTTATAAATAAACTGAATACTACTCTATTCCTTATACTTTATTTTTTCTGACTATTTTTTTCCTTGTGTGCCTGGCAACTATATGGTCCTTCACTCCCAAAACAACTACCTGAGCAATCATAGTTCCACCATGAAACAATTTTTTTTTACTTCAAATGTAAAAATTATGGGCAATCAGAAATGCCATATAGCTGAAACACCTGATGGTCATAAGGGTCATTTGCATATATCCCATGTGCCTCTGTTACAGGAGGTTTGGGAGGTCACTCATTGGAAGTTCTAGCTTAACTGGAGTTTTCATTTAGTTTTTTTTCTGATTGGTTTTTCAGTGTGACTTTCTAACTCTTTGTTTTAATTTGTTAGTTAGGATATTTTGCAGTCACCCTAATGAGAATGGACATCAGCTGAGTATATCAACCCTGTGTTTCTTATACTTAGTCAAACACTCTGCTTATGCCATGCTGATAAGGTCATAACAATACCAAAACATGCATAACCATAGCTAGTGGGGTTTGACTTTATTGGCCTGAAATTGTCCATTAAAACGACTTCAAATGTAAAAGTCATGGGCAATCAGAATTGCCATATAGCTGAAACACCTAATGTTTATAAGGGTCATTTGCATATATCTAATGTTTCTCTGTTACAGGAGGTTTGGAAGGTCACTCATTGGAAGTTATAGCTTAGCTGAAGTTTTCATTTAGTTTTTTCTTATTGGTTTTTCAGTGTGACCTTCTAACTCTTTGTTTTAATTATATAATGTATAAAATATTCATTGCAAGTGTTATATTTCTTAGATCATGTACCAGACAAAGTCTAATTTTGACCAACTCTGCCCAACTACATTCAACCACATGCATTCACCAACACAAAGACAACCCTCCCACACACAGAAGCAGAGTGACCATGTCAATAAGTTGTCAATAATCATTCGGAGTTTTATTGATTTATCACAAATGCCAATTGAAATAAAAAGTGTTTTTCATGTTCATGTTCAGTAATATGTGTTCATATATCCTTAAGCAAATGGACTGTCCTCATATTGGTATTGAGTAAGCAGGAAATGCTAATCCCCTGAAGTGAATATATATGTGCGTGTCTTTAGCAGTAATTTGTGGAATGGCAGTGACTCAGAGTAATGTGACATGAGAAAAAGCTGTGTTAGCCTCAAAACTATTCAACAATATGCTCTAAAAGGAACTTGTCCTTCAAAAATTTGCCTAGAAGGTAAATGGTCTAAAGAGTTAAAACCTCCAAGTAACTGTATAGAGGATTAAACCTGCTAAGCAGGAAATGCACAAAGATAACATATGTATTTTAAGTGACATAATGAAGAAACAGCAAAATCAGAAATTGTTAAAAAAAGTTTGTCCATTTGCTTCTATATTTTTTTGACTTTTTTTTTTTTTTGTTAAAATTTGTGTGGAGCTTTTCTTCCCGGGCCTCTACTGAAAATGGAAATGTATCCAGCTAGACTAGCCCGGTCAACAAATGTAAAATAAATAAATAAATAAAATAAGTATTGTTTTTGTAGGAGGAACTGTGACATTTATGTATGCAAAATACCAATAATAAGGTGCTCAATTTCTAATGCTTTGAACTTCTATTCTGCACTTTATTGTCGATGTTTCAGTCACTCATTGAGTCACGCATTTAATTGCTGGAGATAATTGAAGTCATTTTATGGTTGCATATGCATCTACAGACCATATATAAACCAGTGACAAGCACATCTTTTAGACAGCAACAGGATTTTGAAGCAGTTAGAAGGTGAGATACTTTTTTAAAGATTTGAGATATGTATGTGTGTGTGTATATATATATATATATATATATATATATATATATATATATATATATATATAAACATATAAAATGCATATCTATCGAGACTATGTATAAATATATATATATATATATATATATATATATATATATATATATATACATACATACTCACACACGCGCACACACACACACACACACACACACACACACACACACACATATGGTTGTGAGGATTATTTATATTTTTCATATATATATATATATATATATATATATATATATATATATATATATATATATTTTATATATACACACACACACACACACACACACACACACACACACACACACACACACACACATACAAAATCTATTAAATATTACTGCAGAGAGGCAAGAGAGGATTTTATTGACTTGTCAGTTATTGATTTAATTGCTTACAATTCAGCATGTAGATGAGATACATTTTTTTTTTTTTTGCTAGACATTGTAACATTATTGCATTTATAATCATTGTAATTTGTTTAGTGGACTCAGAATTTATACTAATTGATATCTGGTGCATTTCATTTTACACTTTTAAAATTGGTCCTCTGAAAGATCCATCTGAGAACTCATGTAATACCATTGTGTGGCTTTCAAATGTGCTGTGGGACTGAGGTGATTATAAATAATAAAGAAACACATCTAACAATACCTAATGTGTATTTTTATAACATACATATAATCTGAACTCTAAGATTTGTCATTTATTTTAGTACAGGTATAGGCTTTTACGGCTTACAATATTTATAGGGCACGTTTTTCTTTTTTAGAGTTTAGATATTTTAAGTTTTTCCTAAACATACTGGCTCATTGTTCAACTGTATCCATGCACATGCAGGAAGATACACTGAAGACATATTTGTTTTATAGAATCCTGCAGGATTCTGGAATTAATCCAGTAAAAGTCCTGATAAGAAGCATCATGAACATAAGTCAAATCATTCTTGCCTGAATGACTGAAAATGCAGTCCTTACAGCAGGTTAGAACATGTTGATTCATACTTGTCATAGCACTGCTGAAGTAAGACCAAATCAATGTATTCTGGCTATAACTATGTGGGCATGCAATAATTAACCCAACCCCCCATAATGAATTTATGATGTAGGACGAAGGGAAAGTTTAATGATAGGTGATGACTTAGAATAGATTTCTTGTGACTTGCATCTTTATGAACATTCAGATTTCTATCCCATTAAGAGTGTTTTGTTAAATATTTAATTCCACTGGATTCCTAGGACATTGTACTATAACTTCTATTGCATCCATGCAAGTCTTTTCAAATTTAAGTTATACGTTGATAATAAAACAAATCTCTAAATCAAAAATTGCTGAAAAAATTACAAAGTAAAAGTAGCAGACAAGTCCAGCAGAATGTCAGCTTTTAACTGGTTGCAACCATTCCTTAGATTCCTGTGTTACATATATATAGACAACAATAGGTATAGTAACTGCCAGTTGTATACCATTTGTAAATGCCTTACTGCAAACCAGACACTACTGATGCTACAGTTAAGCTGTTACCACTATTTATTTTCATCCAGTTATGATCATTCATGAGTCTAGACAGTTCTCATTATGTTAATCAGTTGGTGAGATATTTATATAACCAAGTAGAAAAACATTGCATAATACTTCTCTAGCATTGCTTGCCAGAAATTAAATATCACTGGCAGCTTTGTTGTCCATCACGTAGGCTTTACCCTGATATCATTCAGTGATTATAAGTAACTGATTTTTTCCAATTTGCAATGTAAATTGGAATAAGCAATAAGCAATAGCAGACATCTAGATGTGTCATTAGGCATATTTGAAACACCTGGAGTTATTGCCAGTGGTTAATGAAGAATTCAATGAGAGAGATGTTTTAAATTAAAATAGTATGAGTGATAATAATAGTATAAAAACACTGCCTCATTTTAAATAAATCATTTAACAAGGCAACATGATCTATAGCATTTTGATTGGATTATAGGCAGTCTGTTTAAGGCTTCAAAGTCTGGATTTTGACATAAGAAATGTCACATACAATTTGAAAGTGCTACTGCATGGGTGGAAAAATATAATGCTGTTTTAATTTGGGTAAATAAGAATTCTATTTGTTATTAAAAACAATAGTACATTCTACTGCACATGTGCATTCACTGTTTTAGCATTCTGCACTGCTATAATGCTCTGCTCCATATTGTTTAGGTACTGACTTTTGCTTTATGTTGCATTTATGCAGTTACTCATGTACTGACTTGATCTTTTATTAACTGCAGAATTAAAACACTGAATTCCAAAATTAAAGCACTGAATTGCAATTAACGTGGTGAACTTTTACTTCCATCATCTGGACTCCATGCGAAATTCTTTATTGAGAATGAAGGTGTTAATAGGCATATTGTTAACACTTACATTCATTACCCAATGTACTGCACAAAGTAAGGATAATTTAATATACTTTGCAAGTTAAATGTGTGTAGACCATGATAAAGTGAAATGCACTGCTATGATTGCTATTGAGACCTTTTGAAAAATGAATTGTTTATATCTGTGTACAGTAATACCTTTTCAGCATATTTAGCTAATAAATGCAATTTGGTATGTAAAAGTCACATTCTTTTCAATGACCAGATGTAAAGGAAAACATCTTGTACATGTAATATGATGAATGTAATCCCCAAAAGCAAGACAGAGCAGAAATAGCTAGGTTAAAATAAACAAAAATCATAAAAAGAGCATGAATCAAAACCAAGGATGAAAAAAATCCTATTTTTTAAAACTTTGCTTTAAGCAATTCTGGCATAGCAAATTAGGCATATGTGTGTATAAATTCCTCAGGAGTATATTGTAGACACAATCATGAAAATCTATAATTGTCAGATTCATAGAGGTAGAAATTCATTATATCTGTTTCTTAATGTATTGCATAATGTACAGTAACAACAAACTGCAATTCCTCTGCAAAATCTTAAAGTGCTACACTACAGTATTCTGTGCACATTGTAAAAATATTCTTCCCATTTTATATGGGATATATGGTAAGTAAGTAATTAATATGTGTATAATTCCCTATTGTACATCTCCTGGTTTATTCTTAAAACCAAGAAATTCCTGCTCAGTGTTTCAGATTTGCTATCTGTTTAAAATGTAGCAAATTCATAATAGTATCCAAGAATAAATGGCATGATTATTTTCTTTCCCTTCTGCATCTATAATTGCAACATTGTAAACAAGTCATAAATCAGTAGTTATTGCATATGGTCACCATAATATTTTCAGGGATAAAGAGGCACACAGTGATATTAGACTCCATGCTATTTGGCACTAGTAACCATATACTATGTATTTAACAATAAATGATGCCTTAAAATGGAGTGTGTATTCTAATAAACAGATGCTGGAATGAAACAGAGCTGTATAGGATAAACCACATCCAAACTGTAACGTAAAACAGGTTTATTCATAGACCGAGGTTAGCACTTTCACCCGATAGGGCTTCTTCAGACTATATACATTCACAAAAAAGTTTAAATACCATCTTTGGTAATCCTCTTTACGTTCAGCTTGTTCTTATATACAAATTGATGGGCATCACCTGCAACCTCCCTGACTCCCGTGAGCACCTTTATCAGATCAGGATTAGGTCAACTATTAATGCCCTGTCGAGACATATATTAGATACTGATGCCACCCATGCCTTTAGATTTAGGGTTATAGAGAAGATACACCCCAGGCATAGGGGTGGGAATATTAGGACTTATACTGAAGCTCAGGAAGTTAAATGGATGTGAGATTTAGGTCGGATCAATATGCTGGCCTAAATGACAAAGTGTCTATTAAAGCTTTTTTTAGGTTGAGAAGGTTCAAGATCAATTAGGTGTGTACTAGGTTTTTAAGTATATTTTATGCATATTTTTAATGCTTGAATGTGATATGTTATAGATGCAGTGTACATGTTTATGCATTTTATGCATGTATGCCCATATTATTTGTATACTGGTTTCTATATACATCAAATAATATGTATTAGTTCAGTATATATCTTATACATTTATATGTATATTTTATAGTATAGTTCTTATATGTTTATGTAATGGAGGTCTATCTCTTTAAGAATGGAGAGATATGTGTTTTTTGCCGCCAAAGATGGTATTTAAACATATTGTATTTTGTGAATGTCTATGGTCTGAAGAAGCCCTATCAGGTGAAAGTGCTAACCTCTGTCTGTGAATAAACCTGTTTTACGTTACAGTTTGGATGTGGTTTATCCTATGCAGTTCTGTTTCATTCCAGCATCCGTTTATTGGATTTATTGTTGTTATTGGATTGGCTCTGGTTGCTGGTTTGTTTACCCTGTGTGAGCACCTTTTTAGTGATTGGTTTTATTGCTTCTGGTGTTATTTCCATGGGGACATGGCTGAAAAGGTGGTTGATTCATTGGAATTACCGTATACCTTGAAAGATACTGAAGACCCTTGCATTACCTTGGATAAATTTATTAACTGTGTTTCCGGGGGTGTTCATCCCCTTATGTTGTATGAAGTTGCGAGTGACGATACCATTGATGTGACGTAGGCCTCTTGCGATCGAGATGAACTGCGTGCAGCAGTGGAGAAGTTGGAAACAGACTTGTTTAAATTAAAGAGGCTACAAACTTAACGGCAGCATTTTGAGGTTTGTCTCCAATGTAAGATCATACTGAGAGGACTTAGGTTCCTCAAAATGCCTATGATCAGGACACAATACCCTGAGCTGTTATATAAATGGCAACAGCTCAACATTGAGGTAAGCCCGAGATACATGGTGCTTTTGAATGAGTATTTTACACCAGAGGAAGATACATTGAGGGTGGATATTAAGGGGCAGCAGAAACGCTTATATGAGCACTTTCCTGCTTGTTTTGTGGACAATTTGATTAATACAGTCTTGGACAATGTATCGTTTTATGAGAGACGACTGTTCGAGCAAAAGAGACACAAGCTGCAGAGAGACATTAATGATTTTCAACATGGCCATGTCTTCACATGGCCTAAGTTAAATATTGCTGGTAAAAGGGTTGATAATGTAGCAGGACAATTGCCTACTCCTAGCACAATTCGGCAAGTGTCTGTGGATGGAGAGAATCGCTCTACCATTCAAACTGTTAACAGTGATGTTTATACTGCGCATGATAACATGAATGCTAGGATTATGATTTAGCCTCTGGTAATGATGACAATAACATTGTTTTGAATGAACCCAGTGCTGGTGATCATTCTGTTGGGTCTGATAATGTTATTACAGCTGTGTTGAAAGATGGGAATCGAGCTGGGACCAGCTCAGATGTAGTTACGCATTGTATGACATCTTCACCCATACAAAATACTGATGTTGTTGTGAGAAAGAAAACTAACTGTGCCTCCAGCCATTCTCGTGAGGGTGGTAAAGCGGTTATGAATGGCTTTAGTACCCACCACCCTTTCCCTATCAGGTTGGAACAAAGGGAGGGGAGGACAAGATCAATGAGCAGAGACAGGCAGAAATGGAAGTTATCAGCTGATTCCCTCCCGGACCACAATCTCAAGAGAATGTGGGAGAGAACAGGGAAGAATTGATATGCAACATTTCATCCTATACCTTAACTCCTGATGAAATTGGGGTTTTGTCTAAAGGCCTCACTTTCATTCCTACCTCTTATAGTGATTTCACTGAGACCATAATGGATTTTAAGTTGTTCATCAGGAATTTGTCCCTGAAGATTGAGTTTAAAGGGAGACCAGAGAATCTTGGTCCCAGGGAGTTTAGGAAACCAAGTCAATATGTACCAGTGATGCAGCCTTTAGTAGCAGCATTTAGTAAATTGGTTGAGAATGAACTCTATAAGAGGAGGTCTATGAGTGGTGCACGGAACTTGAAGAGAAGTAATCTTACATATGCACAGAGAAGTGCTCTGACACGACTGCGTAATAATTCTACCATTGACATAAGGCCCACTGATAAAGGTGGTTGTGTTGTGGTCGTGGATATGATACTCTACAATGAATCTATGATATCAATGTTGAGTGATGAGAAGTTTTACTGTCCTATTGATAGTGGCACTGTATCAAAACATGTCAACAGGATTCATTGTATGTTAGAAGATCTGGTGAAGAGTCAGATTATAACTAACAGACTTTTTCAGTATTTGACAGTTAACGACCCTCTCATACCCATGATCCAGGGTCTCCCCAAAATACATAAGAACAGGGAGAGACCACCATTGAGACCAATTGTCTCGGGTAGGGGATTTTCTACAGAGCCCTTCTCTATCTTTATAGAGAAATTCCATAGACCCATAGTGGATGCTAATGAGTACATTTTGAAGGATACCAAGCAGTTCTTGCTTGATTTGTGTACATTTATGAAGCAGGTTCCTAGTGACTTGGAGTTTCTACTTGTGACCATGGATTTTCAAACAATCTTCACTGTCATTCACAATAGGGAGGGAGTGGAAAAGGTGCATGGCTATTTGAGGGATTGTTCGACACTTGCTGGGCCAGTGATTGATCATGTTATGACCTTCTTAGAGGTAGTACTGGAGAATAATGTGTTTTGTTTTGGTACACAGTGTTATTTACGAGATGGCATAGCTATGGGCACCTCGTGTGCCAATAGCTATGCCAATCTCTTTATGGCAGCTTGGGAGAGAGAATTCTTATTAAAGACATTGGGTTATGTGTCGTCAGTGCTTTTTTACAGGTGTTTTGTAGACAACCTGTTTTTTATTTGGACTGGTACATCAGATGAGTTGGTTGCCTTCGTAGTAGAAGTAAATAATGTTAGTGAGTACCTGAAGTTTAGCTATGAATTTTCAGATATTAAGATTCCTTTTTTGGATGTCTATGTGGAGAGACTAGATAATGGGATGTTGAACACAGGTGTGTACAGGAAATCTTGTCATAAGAATGCTCTCCTGCATAGACACAGCATGCACCCTGGCTACGTTTTTCAGAATGTGGTCAGGGATCAAGCCATGAGGGTTTCTAGATATAATCCCTCAAATGTAGGTTTTGTCCATGAGCTGGAAGAACTTTGTGAAAGCTTTACTGCCCGAGCATATGAGGCTGGTGACATTAAGAAGGGTGGGACAGGGATCTCTAGTTTGAGGTTAGGTGCAGCTGCCTCATATTTTTCAGAGTCATATGTTGGACAGGATACATCCCATGAGGAAGGTATGCCTAGGGAGAGCACCATGGGAGGTCTGGAGGGTAGTGACAGACCTGGGACTGAGTCAGTTAGGCTACCCATTTTTTACACCACGGATGTTGTACAGATTAAAGACATTATCAGGGCTCATTGGGATGTATTGATGACTGACCCTGAAGTCAGGGAGGTTGCAGGTGATGCCCCTCAATTTGTATATAAGAACAAGCTGACCTTAAAGAGGATTTATTGTTACCCGAATAACAGGTTTGGTTCAGAGATGTTAGACGTCCATGTGACGTTTCCTTGTGGATGATGTAATTTCTGTGAGTTTATTGACTCTGACAATGTTTTCATTCATCTTTCTGATTCATCTAAGTATGTGTTTCGAGTATCTGCTGATTGTATGTCTGAAAATGTTGTTTACCTTGCCTCCTTTGAGATTTGTCAGATGTTCTATGTGGGCAAGACTAATCGTAAGCTGAGGGATAGAATTCGTGAGCACCTTTATCAGATCAGGATTAAGTCAACTATTAATGCCCTGTTGAGACATAGATACTGATGCCACCTATGCCTTTAGATTTAGGGTTATAGAGAAGATACACCCCAGTCATAGGGGTGGGAATATTAGGACTTATACTGAAGCTCAGGAAGTTAAATGGATGTGAGATTTAGGTCGGATCAATATGCTGGCCTAAATGACAAAGTGTCTATTAAAGCTTTTTTTAGGTTGAGAAGGCTCAAGATCAATTAGGAGTGTACTAGGTTTTTAAGTATATTTTATGCATATTTTTAATGCTTGAATGTGATATGTTATAGATGCAGTGTACATGTTTATGCATTTTATGCATGTATGCCCATATTATTTGTATACTGGTTTCTATATACATCAAATAATATGTATTAGTTCAGTATATATCTTATACATTTATATGTATATTTTATAGTATAGTTCTTATATGTTTATGTAATGGAGGTCTATCTCTTTAAGAATGGAGAGATATGTGTTTTTCCCGCCAAAGATGGTATTTAAACATATTGTATTTTGTGAATGTCTATGGTTTGAAGAAGCCCTATCAGGTGAAAGTGCTAACCTCTGTCTGTGAATAAACGTGTTTTATCCTATACAGCTCTGTTTCATTCCAGCATCTGTTTATTGGATTTATTGTTGTTATTGGATTGACTCTGGTTGCTGGTTTGTTTACCCTGTGTGAACACCTTTTTGGTGATGAGGAGTATGTATTCTATTTTTTTCATCTGTAAGTATATCACATATTTATATATGATAAAAAAAAAAACTCAGCTCAAATGAGCCCTGATTGCCCTTCATTAGTTAAATTCAGGTAGCTGTATTTTAGAAATTACAGACAGAATAAAAAAAGAGAGAGAGACAGAAAACAGAATTTATAGATATTTTTAATTCAGGAGTTAAAATTTGCCTGATAAATGTAGATTAGTTTGTTGCTTAATGTCATTTTACCTATCAAAGACTTGACAAGGTAAAAAAAAAAGCTTAAGGGATTAGTTGAATACAAATGTAATAAAAGGTGCATTTTCAAATGATGCTGTGAAGCCCACCTTGGAACTTGATGCATAATAACATATGGAAATGATAAACTGTGATCTACTTATTTTGTTATGACTGCCTTAGTTCAAACCATTAAGTTTCTTGTTTGTACCTCTGATATAATGAAGGACTTTATTTGCTACATTTCCTTACATTATGTACATCAGATTATTTTATTCTTTATACTTTATAAAATGGATATGTAAGAGATGATGAAAATAACTACTGGGACTTGAAGAACTACACAGACCCAATTCTATTTGATATATAGGAAAGTTATGAAAGATTCAGAAACATCTGCAGTAACAGTGAATGTAGTATTTACTTTCAGGTTTCAAAGCATTGGTGATTAATATTAGATGCTTTATCCTAGTACATATGACTTGTTGTGTTTGGTATAACAAACATATGATATTCTAATCCTGCACTGTCTATTGCTATGCAATGTAGACAGCCATGGTCATATGCCTTCTGCTTGTTTGATATTACCACACACAGTTCTCATTCAGTACAGCTATGAATTGTTATTAGATTTCTTACTGAGTATAATTAAATAAAATACCATAATATGGTGCTGGTCATGCATAATTTAATCACAAAGACAGCATTTCGCCCTCAATAGATAAGCCTGATGCAGTTCCAGGTGTCTAACTATAACAGATTATCCACACCACATCAAGCTAAACTATCATGCCAGGAATTTATTTTTAAAAAAGGGATGTTTCTTATTGTTTTTAGGTTCATAGATTCATAGGTTGGTACTAGGCTATCAGCCCTAGGGCCTATACAAGCCTAGCCATAACAATTCCCTGGCTATTTCTTCCCACACTATTTACTTCCCTGGACCCCTGTCTAACAGGGCGACTGACATGATCCCCGGGGTGAATTTCCTTTCTCCCTTCCAATCATCAAGGTTCCTTTTGAAGAGGGCCAAAGAGGCACTCTGCTTGACATGTATGGGCAATCTATTCCAGAGTCTGGGGAGTCTCTGGGTCAGGAACCTATCCCTCCAGCACATTTTGTTTATTGTGATGACAAGGTTTAGATCCCTGGAGCGTGTGGCTCTGAGGGATTGGGATTTCTTTAAGTGTAGCATGTCCAACAGCTCTGGGTTTGACATGGCCTTGTATGTTAAGCAGGGATCACCTCTGAGTAGACGATATGTGACAGAGTATAGCTGGAGTTTTTTAAGGCGGTCAGCGTAGGGCATCTGCTTTAGGCCTATGATTCTTTTAGTGAGGTATTTCTGCGGCCTTTCCAGTTGTTGCAGATGTCTTGAGAGGTACATACCAAATGGGGCTTTGTATTCTATAATGGGTCTAATGAGGGATGAGTACAGTGGGACAATGACCTCCTTTTTTCTGGATGAAAAGCCCTTAGTGATGAGGTGTGCCACATAGAAGGATTCCCTTACTGTTGTGGCAATGTGGTTATCGAAGGTGAGACCACTGTCCACCTGTGTCCCTAAGTCTCTTATCACACTTTCGGTGTTTAGCGTACTGCCACCTATATGGTAATTCATAGATACATGCTTTTTCCTAAAGGGGATAACTACATATTTCTTGGCATTGAGCTTGAGCCGATGGCTCTGGCACCAATCATCTGTTTCTGTAAGGCCCTTTTGTAGAGTATCCACATCATTTGGGGTTCAATAATGGCTCCCAGTTTGCAGTCATCTGTGAACTTTGTTAGCCAGAGTCCCTTAGTGTTGGCCTGTACTTCAGAGAAGTAGATGCCAAACAAGAGTGGTCCCAGGACTGAACCCTGAGGTACTCCACTTGTCTGGAGCTGGATTTGGAGCCGGCTACTTTTACAGTGTGGGTTCTATCAGTAAGCCAGTTAGCAACCCATTGGGTGACGTAGGGATTAATGCCCAGCTTAGTAAGTTTATCTATGATTCCAGAGTGGGGAATGGTGTCAAAGGCCTTGGCAAGGTCTAGATAGGCTGTGTGGACCACCTTACTCTTGTCCATGGCTCTGGAGACTGATTTGAAGAAGTCAATCAGGTTCAGGAGTCAAATGGATCTCCAGAAGGTTTTACCATAACTTCCAATGATTGCATACTAGGCCATTTGAAAAATCATATTAAAGTCTCACAATCCAAATGTTCATAATGAGAACCAAAAGTGTTCTTAAAGAAGTAAAAATGAGAAACTGTTCAGCCCAAACCAGTCTCTATAGGGCAGCACTCAGATTCTAGATCTTTATCTGAATTTTATAAACCACAATCTCTATCTCTCTCTCTCTCTCTCTCTCTCTGTCTTTCGGCTTTTCCCAGTAAGGGATTGCCACAGCAGATCACCTTGTCCGCTTATGATTGGCAGTGGAGGTTTTAAGGTGTCGAGTTGCCAGCCCGGCACCCAACCTTCCACAGAAGGCACACACATGCACAACTAGGGCCAATTTTAACATGTCCATGCCACTTGCAGCATGCCTTTGGGGATGTGGGAGGAAACCGGAGCACCCAGAGGAAACCCACACAACCACAGGGTGGACATGCAGACTTTCCACAGAAGACACCTCAGCCAAAGATCGAACCAGAAAGCCTCTTGCTGTGAGGTGGCAATGCTAACCGTTGCACCACTGCCGCCGTCCTATTTTATAAACCACAATAAATGAAAGAAATATTAACTGTTGCAGTTTTTATAAATTATGTACACTTCCTCAGTAACCACTAAAGCTCCACACATACTGTCAGGAGTTATTTTATTTATCCGGGTGTGAGTATTCATATAAAGTTAAGCATTTCTGACTGTGTTGCTTTGATGTCAAGATGTTTAAGGAAACATGAAAGTATGACACTATAATGATACTATAAGTAAATAAATAGTATATGAATGATGTTTAATATCGCTTCAGCTGCACTACATAGAGGTGAAGTATCAATGCAGTTGTGCCACCAGCATGCATTTTAAGATTAAATATTTCAATAGTTTATGAGCAGTATGGCTTTGCAATTATTAACATAAATATAAACCAGCAATATTAGATACACAGATTTGTCGCAAGGCTGATCATAGAAAAATATGTGAACTCATCACTAACGTTTAATGAGTTTTTTACCTTTTCCTTTGTGGAGGGGAGTGGTAACCATACTGAGAACATATAATTTTGCTGTCTGTGTGGTTTACATATACTTTACTTCAGTATCAGTAAATAAAATCATTTTCATCACCTTTTGATGTTTTATTTTTCTAAACAGTTTAGTTCCAAATTTATGATCTTGTATAACTCTTGAATCTCTGTGGAGCTATCTCCTTGGCTTTTTTGGTTTAAATTTAGCTTGCAATATTTGCACTGACCATGAAATTAAATTGCCATACATATTTTGACAATTCAAAGCTGTGAACCCTGTGAAACTACCTGTTACTAAAACTGATGCAGAGCAAGCCATGAAAAAGTGATCAGCATTATGGAGATCAGGCTAGACAATCTTAATGTTATTATTTTATTCATCTATCATGAAAGAAAGTATCTGTTATCACTAAAGAACTGATAGCATTCCTCTGACATTCTCTTGCATTATCTGTTGTCACTAAAGCATTGCTCGCCTTCCTCTGACATTATCTTGCATTATCTGTTATCACTAAAGCACTGATAGCCATCCTCTGACATTCTCTTGCATTATCTGTTGTCACTAAAGCACTGATAGGCATCCTCTGACATTCTCTTGCATTATATGTTGTCACTAAAGCACTGATAGCTGTCCTCTGACATTCTCTTGCATTATCTGTTATCACTAAAGCACTGATAGCCGTCCTCTGACATACTCTTGCATTATCTGTTATCACTAAAGCATTGCTAGCCTTCCTCTGACATTCTCTTGCATTATCTGTTATCACTAAAGCATTGCTCACCTTCCCCTGACATTATCTTGCATTAACGTTATCACTAAAACATTGCTAGCCTTCCTTTGACATTCTCTTACATTATCTGTTATCACTAAAGCATTGCTCGCCTTCCTCTGACATTCTCTTGGCATTATCTGTTATCACTAAAGCATTGCTAGCCTTCCTCTGACATTCTCTTGCATTATCTGTTATAACTAAAGCATTGCTAACCTTCCTCTGACATTCTCTTGCATTATATGTTATCACTAAAGCACTGATAGCCGTCCTCTGACATTCTCGTGCATTATCTGTTATAACTAAAGCATTGCTAGCCTTCCTCTGACATTCTCTTGCATTATCTGTTATCACTAAAGCATTGCTAGCCTTCCTCTGACATTCTCTTGCATTATCTGTTATCACTAAAGCATTGCTAGCCTTCCTCTGACATTCTCTTGCATTATCTGTTATCACTAATGCATTGCTAGCCTTCCTCTGACATTCTCTTGCATTATCTGTTATCACTAAAGCACTGATAGCCTTCCTCTGACATTCTCTTGCATTATCTGTTATCACTAAAGCATTGCTAGCCTTCCTCTGACATTCTCTTGCATTATCTGTTATCACTAAAGCATTGCTAGCCTTCCTCTGACATTCTCTTGCATTATCTGTTATCACTAAAGCATTGCTAGCCTTCCTATGACATTCTCTTGCATTATCTGTTATCACTAAAGCATTGCTAGCCTTCCTCTGACATTCTCTTGCATTATCTGTTATCACTAAAGCACTGATAGCCTTCCTCTGACATTTTCTTGCATTATCTGTTATCACTAAAGCAACACCGAGCCATATGTGCACATGGAAGAAGGCAGCACTGTCAATAGGCCAGGGGCCAATCTGCATTTGGCAGGTCTGCTGGCCAGAGTGGATAATTTAGTACAGTTAGTGGCCCGAGTCCTAGGGAAGACATGGTTAAAATTTAAACTGGGCATGTCTTATACCATCAAGCTTTGGGATGGCATACAGCTAGTGTTCATAGGTTCATAGGTTCATAATAGGCTATCTGCCCTAGGGCATTTATAAGCCTAGCCAGAGTGTGTTTGGCTTTCGCCACCCATTTTAAATTAATTTTGCTATGCCATTTTTCGAGGTTAGTATACTGTGCCTCTGTCTAACAGTGACACAGAAGTGATACCTGGGGTAAACCTACAATCTCCCATCCACTCATCAAGATTCCTCTTGAAGAGAGTCAATGAGGGACTCTGCCTAACCTGGACTGGGATTTTATTCCAGAGTGAAGGGAGCCTCTGGGTTATGAATCTGTCCCTCCAGCATGTCCTATTTATTTCAGTGCTGAGGTTCAAGTCTCTCGAGCGCGTAGCTCGATGGCATTTGGATTTTCTGAGGTGTAGCATGTCCATTAATTCTGGGTTGGACATGGCTTTATACATCAGGCACAGATCGTCTCTGAGCAGGCGGTATACCACTGAGTAGAGCTGGAGTTTCTTTAACCGGGCAGCATATGGCATCTGTTTGAGCCCTTTGATCCTCTTGGTGAGGTACTTTTGGGGTCTTTACAGTTGCTGCAGGTGTCTGATAAGGTACATCCCAAAAGGGGCATTATACTCAATTATGGGCCTGATGAGGGATGAGTAAAGAGGCACGATGACCTCCCCTCATTTAGATGTGAATCCCTTCATGACTAGGTGGGCTATATAAAATGTTTTTCTAACCACTTTGCAGGGGCGGCTCGTGGCATCGGGCTGCCGGACTGCAGCCCCCTCAAACTAAAAATTAAAAAAGAAAACAAAACAAAATTATTTTTTTTAAATTTCGTGAGACTTGGCAAGACAGCAGTAGTCCCGACTACTGTCGGTCTATGCGCATGCTCAAGGCAGTCCGGCAGGACCCATAGAGGGACACAAGGAGATGTCTGTGCACTTTTAAAGTGCACAGACATGCTGGGAGGATATATCGCATCCGGACTGCAACAGCAGCAGTCAGAACAGTCTCGGGAAGGAGCTTTGCTGGGATCTCACGGGTCTTTGAGTATTGCGCGGGCAGGATATGGTATGGAGAACAGACAGGTAAGTGTATGGTGCATTTTACTTTATGTGTTGGTGCTTTTAACTGGATAGAGTTGTGTTAGCTGGTGCTTTTAACTGGATAGAGAAGTGTGTGTTAGCTGGTGCTTTTAACTGGATAGAGAAGTGTGTGTTAGCTGGTGCTTTTAACTGGATAGAGAAGTGTGTGTTAGCTGGTGCTTTTAACTGGATAGAGAAGTGTGTTAGCTGGTGCTTTTAACTGGATAGAGAAGTGTGTGTGTGTGTGTGTGAAAATGCCCTAGGTGCTCATGGTGGTGTGGTAGGGAATACCTCAGGCTTGAACCCTGTAACCCTGTATGCAGGTGTTAAAGACTTGAGTTCCCTACCCACCACCATTTGTAAAAAAATTGCAGATTTTTGCCTCATATTTGATCTGATCTGTTCCTCATAATATCTGTGGTTTGTAAATGTTGCAATGCTTGATATTTGATGGTGTAGTAGTAGCATTGTTGCCTCAGGCATTTCAGTGAGAGAGAATTGTTTGAGGTCATTGGCTGACTGAGGTCATCTGGACTACAGCTTAGACTAAGCATCTCATTGGTTCTTTTGAGATTTCTTTCTTAAAAGCTGTCTCTGGTTTCAACTTTCTGTTACCTAAGAAGCTCATTTGTGAGTGTTCTGCCATTTTACACTCAGCTAATCGAAGGAAGGACACTCAGCAACTCAGAGCTATAATATATAACATTAAGTATCCTGATTTTTGTTTATTTTGTTCTTTATTTCTTAGTTATTTATAGCACTTTGTGTACTGTGTATTTTTCTAGCTAGTTTCACTGTGTGTGAGGTATTAACTGGAACTTGTCCACTTTTATTAAGCATCTGTTTTGTTGTTTGTTTCTGATAACTTGTTGCAGTTAAACTCTTTTTTCTAGAGGCTCCTTTAGATGTTTAAAGCTTTCATTTAAAGGCTCACTGCTGCTTTTCAGCTGTGAGAAACATTGCTGCTGTTTGTTTCTAAGTAGTGGTGATATTTTTAGCATTTCCATATTCAGGCTTGTATTTGGGCCTAGTGTTTGTGAAAGCTGTATGTCTGAGCACATATTCAGGGACATATTGGTTTAGCCAAAGCCATCATGCATTTCAGTAAGAGAGAATTGTTTGAGGTCATTGGCTGACTGAGGTCATCTGGACTACAGCTTAGACTAAGCATCTCATTGGTTCTTTTGAGATTTCTTTCTTAAAAGCTGTCTCTGGTTTCAACTTTCTGTTACCTAAGAAGCTCATTTGTGAGTGTTCTGCCATTTTACACTCAGCTAATCGAAGGAAGGACACACAGCAACTCAGAGCTATAATATATAACATTAAGTATCCTGATTTTTGTTTATTTTGTTTTTTATTTCTTAGTTATTTATAGCACTTTGTGTACTGTGTATTTTTCTAGCTAGTTTCACTGTGTGTGAGGTATTAACTGGTACTTGTCCACTTTTATTAAGCATCTGTTTGGTTGTTTGTTTCTGAAAACTTGTTGCAGTTAAACTCTTTTTTCTAGAGGCTCCTTTAGCTGTTTAAAACTTTCATTTAAGGCTCACTGCTGCTTTTCAGCTGTGAGAAACATTGCTGCTGTTTGTTTCTAAGTAGTGGTGATATTTGTAGCATTTCCATATTCAGGCTTGTATTTGGGCCTAGTCTTTGTGAAGGCTGTATATCTGAGCACATATTCAGGGACATCTTGGTTTAGCCAAAGCCATCAGGCATTTCAGTGAGAGAGAATTGTTTGAGGTCATTGGCTGGCTGAGGTCACCTGGACTACAGCTTAGACTAAGCACCTAATTGGTTCTTTTGAAATTTCTTTCTTAAAAGTTGTCTCAGGTTTCAACTTTCTGTTCCCTAAGAAGCTCAGTTGTGAGTGTTCTGCCATTTTACACTCAGCTAATCGAAGGAAGGACACTCAGCAAACTCAGAGCTATAATATATAACATTAAGTATCCTATGTTTTGTTTATTTTGTTCTTTATTTCTTTGTTATTTATAGCACTTTGTGTACTGTGTATTTTTCTAGATAGTTTCACTGTGTGTGAGGTATTAACTGGAAATTGTCCACTTTTATTAAGCATCTGTTGGGTTGTTTGTTTCTGATAACTTGTTGCAGTTAAACTCTTTTTTCTAGAGGCTCCTTTAGCTGTTTAAATCTTTCATGTAAAGGCTCACTTCTGTTTTTCAGCTGTGAGAAACATTTCTGCAGTTTGTTTCTCACCCTCCCTCCCTGTTGGTATAGTGCTTTTATAGTTGATGGCATTGAGGTTGCCTGCCCCTAGTGTAAATTTGATCTGGGACCCTCCTCCCAGTCTGGTGTCATTACCTCATTCTACCCAGTACAGGGAGAACATTTGAGAAGGCCAATCAGCTTAGTTTCTGCTACTCCTTTCTCTCTTCCCACTAAAAAAAAAAAAAAAAAAAAAACTTTTTCTAAGCTTGTTTCCTGCCTTTCCTCTGGGTAGTCTAGCCTGGATATAGATTTGCTGTGTCCAGGACTATTTGTAGGCTTCTAGGGCCCAAGCCTTTCTGTGTTGAAAGGAAGCCTTCTAGCTTAATTTTGTTTCTTAGAACTAGCCAGTTTTTTTTGTTTCATCACTTCTTCAGAACTTATTGTAAGCACTAAATAAGCTGCAAATTACTACAGCACTCAACTTTCCTCAGTGTCTAGAGGAAAACAGTTTCTAGTACTTAACAAATAAGCACCTATCCAGGCATGTCTAAGGGTCAGCCCCCTGTGTTTTCTCCTTCTACCTGATGAATCTGGGCATCTTGGGGCAATGCAGTAATTGCCTCATGTACACAGACAACTCTCTCCTCCTACCACCCAACACTACAACCTGTGAGAGATGCACTTATATAGCCAAACTGGAAGCAAAGCTCTCTTCACCCAAGACTGGACTAGACAGTCAAGAGGAGAAGGTACACACTTGCACCACACCACACTCAGCACATAGTCCCTCAAAACCTACACCACCAAAATACACACATAGAAACACAAAACACACACCTACATTCATGGGAGCTCTCAGTAAAAACCAGCCCAAGCAACAGGGACCTACAAAGCAGAAACACAAGCAACCTCCACCCCCAACACAACCCAAATGACACATAGGCCACAAACTCAGTGTGCCACTCAACCACAGCCCATAAGACATAACAACATACCCAACACTCTAGTCATAGGTGATTCTATAGTCAAGCACAGTGATCTTCCACTCACCAGGCTAAACAAGGAGAAAGTTACTGTCAGCTGCCTGTCGGGTGCCAGGATCCGCCACATAACATATGCACTCATGTCACTCCACAACAAGTACAAATATGACTCTGTCATTGTCCATGTTGGTGTGAATGACCTGAGACATACCTCCTTGGACTACATGAAAAGGGACATGGAGGAACTGTCCGATCTTGTAGCCCAGGCAGGTATGACCCTAGCCCTGAGTAGCATCCTGCCATCACCCAGAATGATACCACAGTACAAGGTCAAAATGATTGACTTCAACAATTGGCTAAGCTTATGGTGTCATTCTAAGGGGATCCAGTATCTGTCTGCCTGGGATGACATGATCTACAAGCCACGATGCTTTGCCAGAGATGGCCTGCACCTGTCACCCCTGGGATTCCGGATTCTGGCTAAGGCTGTAGCCACCCCTATAGTGCCATTTTCAGGCAAGGTTCAAATGACAAATTCACCACCCTAACAGGTACAGGCAAGAAGAATCTGCGGGTATTGCTACTCAATGCTAGACATCTAAACCTCAAAATGCACTCTCTCGAAGCACTCCTTAAAATGGAGAACATAGACATCTGTGCAGTGACAGAGACCTCGTTCAAGGGTCCAGAGAGTACCCCTGCATTACCAGGCTATAATTCATACCACACCTTTCAGCCACCTAACCTGGACCAAAACACTAAAGGTGGAGGCATGTCCATATTAATTAAGGATATCCACACCTCCAGGCTAGTTGCTCAGCATAATGCATCCGAGTTTATCCAAGTGCAACTAACTCTGGGCAAGACCGCAATCCAAATTGTAGCTTGCTACAGATCCCCCACCATGCCCCAGAATTCCCACTCCTCATTTCTTAATACACTGGAAAATATTAGGGTACAACCTAACACGCTAATAATGGGTGATTTCAACTACCCTACCATTAACTGGGAAAACTACTCATGTACTAACTCTTGTGCTCAACATTTTCTGGAATGCATAAATTCCAATGCCATGGATCAATTTATCCACACCCCCACCAGGGGCAGCAATATCCTAGACCTGGTTATTACCAACATGGGCAACTGGTGCTCCACACCAGAGGTCAAGTCCTCGTTCATCAGATCCATCCATAAGCTAATCACCCTAGACATTCACATCCCTCCCACACCCCCCATTAGGGAAACCACAGTAAAAAATTTCTCCAAAGCCAACTTCATGCTTCTTAAGACAGAAGTGGCAAACTTCACGACACCCATGATGACAGACAATAGAGGTAGGACTGTTGAATCCTACACAAATGCAATTTATAAGCACTTACATGAGTGCATGGATTGTGCAATCCCTAACAGAACCAAGATGCTATTCGCCAAAAAAGGAAGCCAATCTGGTGGTCCCCTGCCATAAACAAACTCTACAACAGAAGAAAGAAACTGTTGCAAAAAATGAGTAAAATCCAATGATTGGAGAAACTCCCTTGTCAGCTTCAGTAAGAAGCTGTGATCCCTCATAAAATCCTCCAAAGCTAGTTATGAAAACAAAATCGCCACTGTCTCTAAAGACAGCCACAAAGCATTATATAGCTATGTCAAGAATCTTAATGGCAACACTCAGATCTGCTCTGAGTTACAGCACAATGGCACTAAATATACAGAACCAACGGATATTGCCAACATCCTGGCAGATAGGTTCAATGCTAACTTTACCCCTCTGTCATCCCCTAAAGGGCCAATCTCTATACCAGAAGAATGCAAAGTTCCTGTAATCACGGCTGCACAGGTAAAAAACACACTATCCAAAGCCAAGAACACAGCATCCATGGGACCTGACAACATTCCAGGCTGTGTTCTACAAGAACTACAGAACGAACTGGCACCCCACCTAAGTACCATGATCAATCATAGCCTCACCTCAGGCTATGTGCCCACTGAATGGCACACAGTGACTGTTATCCCACTCCATAAAGGGGGAGCCACCACAGACCCCAGAAACTACCCCCCAATTAGCCTAACGAGCCTGTGCTGCAGGGCTATGGAGCTTATCATCATGGAACTTATAAACAATGACATTGGTAATCTCCAAACTCAGGACCCCACCCAGTTCGGGTTTGTAAAAGGCAGATCATGTCTCCTAAACCTGATAGACTTCTTTGAAGCAGTCACCAAAGCCGTAGATAAGGGTAAGGTTGTTCACACAGCCTATCTAGATCTCGCCAAGGCTTTTGACACCATCCCCCACTCTGGAATTATAGATAAACTCACTAAACTAGGTATAAATCCCTATGTCACAAGATGGGCTGCCAACTAGCTCACTGACAGAATCCACACTGTGAAAGTAGCAGATTCCAAATCCAGCTTCAGACCAGTGACAAGTGGAGTACCACAGGGTTCAGTCCTGGGTCCTCTCCTATTTGTTATCTACTTCTCTGAAGTACAGACCAACACAGAAGGTCTTTGGCTAACAAAGTTTGCAGATGACTTCAAACTAGGAGCCATAATCAAAACTCCAAAAGATGTGGACATCCTACAAAAGGGCCTTGCTGAGACAGATGCATGGTGTCAAAGCCATGGCCTCAAGCTCAATGTCAAAAAGTGCATTGTCATTCCTTTTGGTAAAAACTCAGTACCCATGAACTACCACATAGGTGGTAGTCTACTTAACACCGAAAGTGTGGTAAGAGACGTTGGGACACAGGTGGACAGTAGTCTCTCCTTTGATAATCACATCGCCACAGCAGTCAGGAAATCCTTTTATGTGGCACACCTCATCACAAAAGGTTTCTCATCCAGAAAAAAGAGGTCATTGTTCCCCTCTACTCGTCACTCATTAGACCCATTATAGAGTACAATGCCCCTTTTGGTATGTACCTCACAAGACATCTACAACAACTGGAAAGGCCACAGAAATACCTCACAAAGAGGATTACCAGCTTCAAAGAGATGCCCTATGCATACCGTCTCAAAAAAACTGCAGCTTTACTCCATTGTATATCACCTACTCAGAGGTGATCTCTGCCTAACATACAAAGCTATGTCAAACCCAGAGCTTTTAGAAATGCTCCACTTAAAAAAATCCCAATCCCTATGAGCTACATGCTCTAGGGACCTAAACCTCGTCACCACAATAAACAGAACACTGGAGGGATAGATTCCTGTCCCAGAAACTTCCCATTCTCTGGAATAAACTACCTATCTATATCAAACAAAGCTCCTCATTAGCACTGTTCAAGAATAATCTTGATGATTGGATGGGAGATAGGAAATTCACCCCGGGGATCACTTCTGTGGCTCTGCTCGACAGTGGCACAGGAAAATAATTTTCTTGGATGGCGAAAACCAGGGTACCTTTGGCTAGGCTTATATATGCCCTAGGGCCAATTGCCTAGTACCTACCTATGAACCTATGAACCTATCTGTTATCACTAAAGCATTGCTAGCTTTCCTCTGACATTCCTTTGCATTATCTGTAATCACTAAGACATTGCTAGCCTTCCTCTGACATTCTCTTGCATTATCTGTTATCACTAAAGCATTGCTATCCTTCCTCTGACATTCTCTTGCATTATCTGTTATCACTAAAGCATTGCTAGCCTTCCTCTGACTTTCTCTTGCATTATCTGTTATCACTAACACATTGCTAGCCTTCCTCTGACATTCTCTTGCATTATCTGTTATCACTAAAGCATTGCTAGCCTTCCTCTGACTTTCTCTTGCATTATCTGTTATCACTAACGCATTGCTAGCCTTCCTCTGACACTCTCTTGCATTATCTGTTATCACTAATGCATTGCTAGCCTTCCTCTGACATTATCTTGCATTATCTGTTATCACTAAAGCATTGCTAGCCTTCCTCTGACTTTCTCTTGCATTATCTGTTATCACTAAGACATTGCTAGCCCTCCTCTGACTTTCTCTTGCATTATCTGTTGTCACTAAAGCACTGATAGCCTTCCTCTGACATTTTCTTGCATTATGCTGCATTAACCTGCTAAGCAACACCGAGCCATATGTGCACATGGAAGAAGGCAGCACTGTCAATAGGCCAGGGGCCAATCTGCATTTGGCAGGTCTGCTGGCCAGAGTGGATAATTTAGTACAGTTGGTGGCCCGAGTCCTAGGGAAGACATGGTTAAAATTTAAACTGGGCATGTCTTATACCATCAAGCTTTGGGATGGCATACAGCTAGTGTTCATAGGTTCATAGGTTCATAATAGGCTATCTGTCCTAGGGCATTTATAAGCCTAGCCAGAGTGTGTTTGGCTTTTGCCACCCATTTTAAATTAATTTTGCTATGCCCTTTTTGAGGTTAGTATACTGTGCCTCTGTCTAACAGTGACACAGAAGTGATACCTGGGGTAAACCTACAATCTCCCATCCACTCATCAAGATTCCTCTTGAAGAGAGTCAATGAGGGACTCTGCCTAACCTGGACTGGGATTTTATTCCAGAGTGAAGGGAGCCTCTGGGTTATGAATCTGTCCCTCCAGCATGTCCTATTTATTTCAGTGCTGAGGTTCAAGTCTCTTGAGCGCATAGCTCGATGGCATTTGGATTTTCTGAGGTGTAGCATGTCCATTAATTCTGGGTTGGACATGGCTTTATACGTCAGGCACAGATCGTCTCTGAGCAGGCGGTATGCCACTGAGTAGAGCTGGAGTTTCTTTAACCGGGCAGCATATGGCATCTGTTTGAGCCCTTTGATCCTCTTGGTGAGGTACTTTTGGGGTCTTTACAGTTGCTGCAGATGTCTGGTAAGGTACATCCCAAAAGGGACATTGTACTCAATTATGGGCCTGATGAGGGATGAGTAAAGAGGCACGATGACCTCCCCTCATTTAGATGTGAATCCCTTCATGACTAGGTGGGCTATATAAAATGTTTTTCTAACCACTTTGGCCACGTGGTTGTCAAATGAGAGATTGTTATCAACTTGGGTCCCCAGGTCCCGAATTACTTCTTCCATACTTAATGGATTACCACCTATGTGGTAATTTGTGGGCACTTTGTTTTTGCCAAAGGGGATGACTATACACTTTTTGGCATTTAGCTTGAAGCCATGGCTCTGGCACCAGTTGTCTGTTTCTTTGAGACCCTTTTGTAGGATGCTTGTGTCGGCTGGAGAGTCGATTACGGCGCCGAGTTTGCAGTCATCTGTGAACTTGGTCAGCCACAGTCCTTCTGTGTTAGCCTGTACCTCCGAGAAATATATATTGAACAAGAGAGGTCCCAGGACTGAGCCTTGTGGGATGCCACTTGTAACTGGTTTGGAGTCTGACATGGCTCCAGCAATTCTAACCATGTGGGTTCTGTCCTTGAGCTAGTTTGCAACCCATCTAGTGACACAGGGGTTTATATTTAAGCTGGTGAGCTTATCTATATTGCCCGAGTGGGGGTTTGTATCGAAGGCTTTTGCAAGGTCCAGGTAGGCTGTGTGGACCACCTTCCCCTCGTCAATGGCCTTGGTGACTGTTTCAAAGAAATCAACCAGGTTTAAGAGGCAGGATCTGCCCTTAACAAAGCCGAACTGGGTAGGATCCAGTGTCTGTAGGTCCCCAATATCTTTATTTATGAGGTCCATGATGATCCTTTCCATAGCTTTGCAGACCAAGCTAGTCAGGCTTATGGGGCAATAGTTTCAAGGATCCGTTGTGGCACCACCTTTGTGGAGAGGGACCACTGTTGCTGTAAGCCACTCTTTGGGTACATATCCTGTGGTAAGGCTGAGACTGAACAGTAGTTTTATGTTTGGGTTTAGTTCTTCTTGGAGTTCATGTAGGACGCAGCCCGGGACACCGTCTTGTCCCATTGATGCTGTGTTTTTTGCTTTGGAGAGGGAGGCTCTTACCTGAGCATCTGAGATGTCAGGGGGCAGCACTCTGCTGGGATAGATACTTGCCCTTTTGGTGGGGAAGGGGGGGAGAAGTTTGCACTGAACCTGTCAGCTAGGATGTTGGCAAGGTCCGTGGGTTTGGTGTATTTTTTGTCATTTTGGACTAATTCTGAGCATATCTGGGAATTCCCACCCAGGTTCCAAAAATAACTAAAGAAAGCCTTGTGATTATCCTTAGTGTCCTGTGCAGTTTTTCTCTTGAAGCTGGCCTTAGACAATTTTATGAGTGCCCGTAGTTTTTTGCTAATACTGATCAGAGATGCCTTCCCTTTTTGGAATTTTGCTCTATCATGTAGTAAGCTTCCCCCTTCTATTGTATAGTTTGTTTATGGCTGGGGTCCACCAGACAGGACGCCTAACTTTGGAGGACTGGGTCTTGGTTTTATTTGGGATTGCATGATCCATGCATTCCTGAAGGTGTTCTTAAAATCTGTTCTTAATAGTCAAGTTAGTCAATGTCTAAGCAGTATGGATAATTTGGAAAGACAGGACAAATATATACAGGGTATACTCTTCCGACCAGAAGGTGTAATCTACATCTTATAATAAATCAGAAATATGTTCCTCATCCTAGGATGCCAATTTAAAGTCTCACTTCACTGCAGTCATGTTCTTTAATAACCGAGAGAGCTATTTGAGTATTGGAACCTTCTGCTTCTTAGGATTCCCCCCCAGCATATAATTGTTAGGTTTCCCAATTATGCAGACAATGAACTGCGGTTCACCAAGGCAAAGAAATGAAACTCTTCAAAATCTATAGTCATATAATTAAAACTTTCAAAATACTTCTTGCACTGAAGTTAAAGAGGTGATGACAGTTAACATGGCATCCTAACAACATCTAGAAAATGGGAAATGAAGGGAAGATGATGATGATGTTAAAATGTAACCTTTCTATAAAAATATTTGAATAATTGTCCAACTCCTTAAATGGAAATATCTAAAAGAAAACATTTCACTACATGAAAAATACCAAAGTCACTGACTAATTTGCAATTTGAGATATACTTCAAGGCTGTGGAGTACTCAGATTTCCATTTGTTCAGGAATACATCTAGCTTCTTCATAGAGTTAGGCATTTTAAGTCAGAGCATTCATTAATTATATGTTTATTCTTGTATGTATTACAAGCCTGCCAGTTTGCTTTACTGAATATTCTTTATTTAAAATCTGTGTTTTCTCTTTCATTGCTTCATTATTGCAACTAATCAATATTTGTCTGGACATCTCTGCATGCATGTTCCGTTTACTTAAGTTATGTTTGAACATGCTGTACAACACTGACAGTGGAAATTACAGACCCATAAGTTTGACTAGTCTTATATTTAAGGAAAGAATAATCATGGATCTGATAAATAATGACATAGGAGACCTCCAAACACTGGACCCAACCAAATTCAGCTTTGTCAAGGGCAGGTCATGCCTACTGAATCTGGTGGACTTTTTAGAAAGTCACTAAGGCCATGGATGAGGGTAAAACAGTACATACTGCCTACATAGACCTGGCCAAGGCATTTGACACAATTCCCCACTAAGGTATTATAAATGCTCACAAAACTAGGGATAAATCCATGTGTCACCAGATGGATAGTGAATTGGTTCATTTGCAGGACACGTGGTTAAATTGGGTGAATCCAAATACAGCAATAGGCCAGTTACTAGTGGTATGCCATAGAATTCAGTACTGGGACCACTCCTTTTTGGAATATACTGTTCTGAAGTCAAGACAAATGTGGAAGGTCACTGGATGATAAAGTTTTCTGATGGCTACAAGCTAGCAGCAATCACTGAATCCTCCAGTGATATAGATATCCTTCAGGAGGGTCTAGATCAGACAAATGACTGGTGCCAGAACCATGGTCTAAAACTAAATGCAAAAAAAAAAAAAAAAAAAAAAGAATTACCATACCCTTTGGGAAGTCAAATACCCCCGCAAATTACAACATCAATTGTACACCCCTTAGAGTGGACTGTGTCTCTAGGTATGCAGACTGATAGTAGCCTGAACTTTGACCACCATGTGTCCACAGTGTGGCACAACTTGTAAGCAAAGGTATGGCATGCAGATCCAAAGAAGTTATAGTCCCTCTGTACTCAGTCCACATTAGACCAATAATCGAGTACAGTGCACCATTTGACGTATACTTGTATAGCCACTTAACAGCAGCTGGATTGAACTCAGAGGTTCCTCACAAAGAAAATACAGGATGGAAACAACATGAATTATGTGGATAGAATGAAAGCCCTGTCACTTTACTCTGTCTTCTACTGACTATTACGGGTGACCTAAGCCTGACCTAAAAGGAAAGTACAGTTGTGTACACTTACCATAAATGTAGATGTTCGAGTGTATTCACTATTGCAGCCATCACTTTTGGGTTATCTGCTTGTAGTCAGTTGCTATCCCTTCTTCCATGATGTTAGGTCATCAGGGGTATAAACCATGCAGCCGACGCCATTACATCAGTTTTTCTTGCCCCAGATGTCAGGTGCCCCCTTAATGGGAAGAAATTAAATCTATAAATATACAAGGTTATACCTCCAACAAAAAAGCAAATACACCAAAAAGCTTTTGAAGATAGTAAAGGAAAGTAGAGGTATATCCAAAAATGAAAAAGAAGGGCGCTGGAGGGAGGGGAACTGCAACAGTGAATACACTCGAACATCTACATTTATGGTAAGTGTACACAACTGTATTATGTTCTTCGTGTTTCATCACTTTTGGGTAGATTCCCAAAGCTAAGGATGGGAGGAGGAATTTAAATAGAATTAGGACCAGCTAAAAGGCCTTGCAAGACTGCAGTGGCAAAGTCAGCTCTAGATTTAGAGAAAATTGGCAGATGGTAATGCTTGATGAAAGTATGTACAGAACTCCAAGTAGCAGCTTCTAGGATGTCCCTGGTAGGGACACCTCTCAGAAAGGCTGTAGAGGTAGATGCAGCCATGGTAGAGTGGGGTCTGATCTCCTGTGTGATAGGTTTTCCATGGTGTTTGTAGCAAAAATGAATGCAATGGACTATCCATTTGGAAATGGTTTGCTTTGAAATAGACTTCCCCTCTGCCCCTGCAGCAAATGCCATGAGCAGTTGATCAGATTTCCTTTGAGGTTTAGTTCTGTCCAAGTAGAATCTAAGTTGTCTCTGCACATCTAAGGAGTGCAGAATCCATTCCCCTTTGTTCTGTAGATTAGGAAAGAAGGTTGGCAAATGTATGGACTGATTAAGGGCCACACTGGATACCACCTTGGGCATGAAGGAGGGACTGGTCCTGAGGGACACCCTGTTCACATGAAAGATCATGAAAGGCTCCACTGCCATGAGGGCCTGTAATTCAGATACCCTTCTTGCTGAAGTGATTGCTAAAAGCAAAGCTGTTTTCCAAGAAAGGAATTTTAAGTCTGCAGTGGCAGCTGGCTAGAGAAAGGAAGAAGGGTGAGCTTTTCCAATACACAGTTGAGGTCCCAGGTTGGAGTTGGAGCACTCCTGGGTGGTCGCAGAATTTTGGCCCCTCTGAGGAACTGCTTAAGCAGTGGATGAGAGAAGAGAGGTGTTTCTGTGATATAATGAGCTGAGATGGCTGAGGCATGAATTTTGCTGGAGGAGAAAGACAGTCCCTTATGAAGCATCTCAGTTAAGTATTGTAAAATCTGAGGTAAATTGGGCACTGTTGTGCTCATCCCTTGAGCTTGGTTCCAGGCACATAATCTTTTCCATTTTTCAGTGTAAGACTTTCTGGTACTAGACCTCCTTGCCTCTAAAATTATATCCATCACTAGTTTACTGAGGGATGTTAAAGGAGAAATTATGTAATTAGCCAGTCTGCTAGATTCAGTGTTTGAAGTTGAGGATGCAGAATTTGGTTCTCCTGCTGAGACAATAGAGTAGGAGACTGAGGTAGGTGCCATGGGGCCCACAGTGACACACTGCGCAAGAGGGGGTACCAGTGTTGGCATGGCCAGTCTGGTGCAATCAAAATTGTCCTTGGTTTGTCTTGTTTGATCTTTAGAAGTACTTTGGAGAGCAGAGGCAGAGGAGGAAAGGCATAAACTGATAGTTTTTTCCAGCTGAAGGACAGAGCATCCACTTTCCAAGCTTGTTTGTGGGGAGTCCATGTGCAGAATTTGTCTAACTGATAGTTTTGGGGGGAGTCAAACAGGTCTATATCTGGGCTCCCCCATTTGCTTGTCAACATGTTGAAAATCCTTAGTTCCATTTTCCACTCGTGTGGGTCCATGAGATTTCTGCTTAATTTGTCTGCCAGTGTATTTAGTTTTCCTGGCAGGAAGTGAGCTTGTAAATGTACGTGATAGCTCAGGGCTGTGTTCCACAATGCCATGGCTAGTCTGCAGAGGGGGTAAGAATGTGTACCCCCCTGCTTGTTTATGTACCACATAACAGTGGTGTTGTCCATCTTTATCATTAATTGTCCTGGAAGAATGTGGTCCTTGAAGGCTGTCAGAGCATTCGGAATGGTACAGCTAACATTTCTTTTTGATTGATATGCAGGTGCATTTGATTTGGGTTCCATTTGCCCTGAATGCACTTCCCTGCCAGGTGGGCCCACCATGCATAGTCTGATGCATCTGTTGTTAAAGTTTGGGCGGCAGGGGGTAGTGTGAATGGTGGTCGCCTGATATGGTGGCAGGCCTCTGCCCACCAAAGGAACTCTAGGCGTGGGTAAGGTATGATAGGAATCATTGCTTCTAGATCCTGTGAATGTTGACACCATAGGCTTTTGAGATACCATTGCAGTTTCCTCATGTGCAGCCTTGCATATGGAATTAGAAGAATGCAGGAGGCCATGAACCCCAAGGCTTACAGTATTTGTCTTGCAGATAACTGGGTTTTTGTGGCAACTTGTTTGAAGTAGGTTGTCAAATTAATCCGTTTCTCTGGCATGAGGAAAGCCATCTGGAAAGTTGTATTCAGGCTTGCTTCCAGGAATATAATTTGTTGACAGGGTACCAGTTGTGATTTCTTTTCGTTTATGGTATACCCCAGACAAGTCAGTACCCTTTGAACAAAGGCCAGATGATTCAAAAGTATGTCCTGTCCTTCTGCCTGAATTAGACAATCGTTCAGATATGGGTATATTTGAATATTTCTTTGCCTGCAGAATGCAATGACTAGAGCTAGGCACTTTGTGAATACCCTGGGTGCAGTAGATAAGGCAAAGGGAAGTGCAGAGAACTGATAGTGCATATAGCCTGCTTTGAAGCGTAGGTATTTTCTGCAAGACTCCCTGATAGGGATGTGCAGGTATGCTTCTTTTAAGTCTAGTGTTGCCAACCATGCATCTTTGCCTAGCATAGGAAGCAGCTGGTGAAGAGTCAGCATCTTGAATTTTGGAATCACCAGAAAGGTATTTAGAGTAAAAAGGACCAGGATAGGACGCCATGTATTGCCTTTTCTGGGTACCAGGAAAAGTCTTGAATAGAACCCTTGTCTCTTTTCCTCTTCTGGTACCAACTGAATAGCCCACATGCTTAAGAGAGAGAGTACTTGATTTTGGGACTCTGTCCACTGATTTGCGTGTAGATCTGGCCACCCGCTTGGTGTTGGTAAAGTGTGGAAGTGAAATCTGTATCCTTGGACACTATATTTAAAACCCATTTGTCCTGGGTAATGAGGTCCTAGTTTTTGGCCTGCAGACCAATCTTTCCACCTAAAGGAGCATTCAGTTGGGAAGTGCTTGGAAGTTTTAGAAGCAAGTCATTGAGACTGTTTCCCATAGGGGGTCTTACTACTCCCTGATTTGGATGCGGAAACCTCCCACTGCTTAGTCTTGTGTGTCCACTGGGACTGAAACCTGGGGTTTCTGCTATGTCTGGGTTTGGCTTGAGAAGACCTTGAAGAGGCTGGAAAGGACCAATTCTTAGAGGGCTAGTGCCTTCTAAATCTAGGAGGCTGAACTTGTAAGAAATATTTAACAGTTTGCATAGATTTTGCTTTATCTTCCATCTTTTTAAGAACTTCCTCAGCCTTGTTGCCAAGCAGGCAGTCCTGATTTAATGGAGAATCCAACAATTTAGCTTTAACATAATCAGGAAAAGATTTCTCCTTAAGCCAAGCATGCCTTCTGGGCACAGAACCAGTAACAGCAGCCCTGCAACAGGCCTCTAAAGAATAAAATCCACATTGCAAAGTATGTTTTCCAACCTGCTCAGTAGAATGCATTAAATCCTGTAATTCTTTATTTTCCACACAGTCAGGAATCAATATCATTTTCTTTTTAAGTAATCTAATAACATGTTGTTGATACTTTAACATATGCAACTGGCAGTTTAAAGCCCTAACGGCCAAGGTTGCAGAATTGTAAACCTTCTTACCCCATCTGTCCAGTGCCCTAGAGTCTCTATCAGAAGGGGTATGATTTTTAGCAGTAGAAGCCTTAATGCCCTTGGGTCTCTGTGAAATAGTCTCTGGCTCCACAATAGGATTTTTAAAAAGGAACTTGTGTGAATCAGGAACCCTGTAATATCTGTCAGGTTTTCTGAGAGCAGGAGGCAAGGAATCAGGGGACAAACTAGATTCCGAAAAAAGCATCATCAACAATGTCTAGTACAGGAGGAATAGCTAAAGGCCTATGCTGAGGCAGGAGTATGAAATCCCCCTAAGCCTCTTTTTTGAATCAGAAATATCCTGGCTTTCCCAGTGGAAATGCCCCTTAGAGTATGTAAGGTCTCACCAAAAGAAAAATCCTCTGGAGGGGAAGCAGAGGGAATAGAGTCCTCTGCATCAGAATCCTCATAAGTAGATAAGGGCAAATCCAGATCATCAGAAGAATCAGAAAAATCAGAATCTTGGTCAGAAGATTCATAAACAACTTCATTCCTAGGTCTCTTAGAATGGGGAGGCTGGCTTCCCCTGATTAGAGTTATAAGATCTTCATCCATTCTTATCATTTGTTTTTTAGGCTTATAGGCCTGAGCTTGGAGCCTGGGCATCATTTTTTGGTTCGAGATTTAGGTTTAAAAGAAGAAGGAGGTGTCAGTTTAATATGCAAGTCCATAGGCCTGAATATACCAAGCCGGTGCCTGCACAGCGGCTCTGGACCCATCCAAGGTAGAGACATCCACAGGTTCCATAGTTGAAGCATCTCACGGCATACTGAACTCCGAATGGGTCTCAGTAGAGGCCTGCAAATCAGAAGTAGCGGTTATCGGGGGGCTGCAAAAGTGCCTCACTGAGTACTGGCGAACTGGCGATTGGCTAAGGAGAAGCATCGTTGGCGGTTTTGGACATTGGCGGACTGTTTCTGTCTTTATCCTTGTGTTTTTTCAGAATCCTGGTATCCGTATGGCTAACCAATGACATTTCTGGATAATTAAACCGAGAACCAAAATATTTTGAGGCGAAAATATGCCGATGACGGACAGTGCGCTGACTAAATAAAGCACAAAACCAACAGCACGGTACGTCGTGGTCAGAGCTTAGGCAAGGAATTCAGTACAAATGAAAATCTATATGAGTATATGAGATATTTGCTTTCCACAAGTAATGCAACTAACTTTTACTGACATTGGTAAGGAGCAAGAAAAAGTTTCCCCAATGGGGTACATAGCTTTAGTTGAAGACTTCGGTTCTGAAACGAAAATTTCAGGAGTCGGCCGACCGGCACTTGAGAAATGCTTCTGCTTCAGGCACTGCATGGCAAGAAAGACTGGTGTAATGGTGTCGGCTGCATGTTTTATACCCCTGACGACCTGACGTCATGGAAGAAGGGACAGCAACCAATGCAGGACCCAAGACTTTGTTAATCAGGCCGACTGAGAGCTACTGCAAGAAGATAACCCAAAAGTGATGACTGCAACAGTGAAACACGAAGAACATCTGACAAATCCAGCCCTGATGGAGCTGCTACACATCTGCAAGTCAAACAACACAAGAGTCACCATATCTAGGGATCTAACCTTATTCAGTGACTCAAACAAAACATACTGGTGAGCAGAAATGTGTCTCAGAGAATTCCCATTATTTGGAATAGGCTTTCTATTCACATTAAGCAGTCAACCCTGTCCCTCTTCAAACACAGTTTGGATCAATGGATTAGGAATCATAAATTCACATCTGAGTTAGTGCTTATATCCCTTATTCACAGGGGCAATCTGTAAGATGCTCAATGCACAGACACAAGTCCGTGTCATCCTCCTGCTACTAGGGGTCATGTACTAGGTAAAATCGTGTTATAGGCTTGTAAGGGCCATTAGGCCATTAGCCTAGTAATCTCCTATGAACCTATGAAATGCATTGAAAACCAACATGTATTAAATGTAAATCATTAAAGCATGCTGTACTCATTTCCAGAAATATTGCTGCGATTGCACTATTGTGCTCAGGTGATAGTTGAAAAGAGTCTAGGACCAGCATACCCATTTATAAAATGTATTAATGAACAAACAAACAGTTAAATAAAATATGGATAGGACATATTCCTCTACTAGAATTAGCCTCCTCTTTTCTAACACATCCCTTGCTTCTTTTCTTAGGAGGTTAGATGTCCTACAATACCTTGTGAGCATATTCATCTTGCATGTGCATTAAAACAGGAATACTTAAGCTAGATGTCTCATCTGTATACTTTCAATGACACCACCTACAACCTACTGATAAAACATTCATCCAGATTTCTCGAGCTGTTTTCACCAAGTAACCTGCAGCAAACATTTATTTAGTATTCTTAAAGTTTCCACTGAACTCTCTCTTTGTGGAAACCAGTTACGGAAATAGGAGAGGTCACTAGTCAGAATATAATTGATTGAACTGCTGGAACATTATCGATTCCAGATTATATGCATACAAAAGTGCCTTGATATCTTCTCATTCCACAGTGAATATATTCATAAAAAAGTTGAAGAGACGGAGTCCAATAAGTGAATCCTAAGCCACTTCTTTAATTATAGAGAAAAGATAACAATGGTGGTTTCTAAATCACACTCTGAAGTTGTGACTGTCTGGGTAGTTGCCATACCAGTTTCTGAATCATTATCTCAGTGGTTAAATTGACTGATAATAAATGAAAATAACACTGAGACAGAACTCTCTGCTACAGTACTAAGTACATCTGCTAGATTCTTTCATCCATACACTTCCAGTGCTGTAGTGCTGGTGGCCCTTTCCTGCGGCCTTACCACTCAGCTCAAAGCATGCCATTAAAACTATATATATATATATATATATATATATATATATATATATATATATATATATATATATATATATATATATACTATAGCAGTTAACCACTTCTTTTTCCTGATCCACTTGCTAGAGGTTGCAAAATATGATACCAAAGAAAGAAAGACTGAAAAAGTAATTAAACTATTTTTGCTTAGTTGGATTAAGGAACTGAATAGCCATTGCTGTCTTTCATAATTCTGGCACATTCCCTGATTTGAGGGAAGTGTTAAGCTATGCGCTGATAGTACTGACATAAAAGTATTGGCTTCTCTATAGAGGACTGAGGGGAAGTTTCTCGAGAATCAGTAACCCAAAGAAAACACCAAGGAACATATCTACTATCTCAGTTTTCCACATGAAATCACTGCCAGTGAGGTTTATATGTTTGTACCAGAAAAGATTCACTTCTTTTTGGAAATTTCTCCTTTCTTCAGACTAGTGCAACTGTGGAGTTGGTATATTTAAGTTTGGGGTATGAAAGGCTTCAGGAAGGTTCCACCATGCAAAAAAAAAAAACAAAAAAAAACACCAAGTTAATTTTTCTACCCAGGTTTCGGATATTATATTTTGTTGTTTCCAATTTTCCGGCTTGTGGAAATCCATATTTTATTAAAAAGAAACAAAAGTAAATCATGGGGAAACAGTCATTGTCTTCTTACTTCTGATGACCTGTTATTTTATTTATTTATGTATTTATTTATTTTATTTATTTGACATTTGTTTACTGGAATAGTCCAAATGGGTAAAAAAAACCCATATGCAGTGGAGGCACAGGGAGAAAAGCTTGAAATTACAGATATAATATATAACATATTATAAATACATTATAGTTTCTTAGCTCAATACAGAAGCAGGTGTTCCTATGTAACCTATGGATTTTATTGCTGTTGTCTTTCTGTTTTATGAGGATTTGCTGGCTATGGCTTTGTGTGGGCAATTTACATCTGAACTGTTAGTTTTCTTCACTCCATGACATGGCCAATATGTACTTGTGCCTTTGAATTTACGGAAATTGAGGAAACTGTGAAAAACAAATCAATCAAGACATTTCTTTTTGTGAATTAAAGGAGTAGTACATAGAAAGCCATTATTCCTGTTGAGATGTCACTGGCTTTGGCAGCCACACTGAATGAATACCTGAATCTTTATGATTTGCTTTTCTTTTCTTTTGTGACATCTATATTTTTCAAGTATGTTTTTTGTTTATTCAGCTTGACTTTCACTGTATTTTCTGTCCTATCTAGTTCTACTTAGTTTGGATAACTTGTCTCTATGTCCATGCATTTTATTTCTCTCAGACTTGCTCCATTCCAGACTGTTTATAAATGGAATATGGATGGTGATTGCTTCTGATTACTGTTATCATTTTTTCCAGTTTTTCAGCTGTCATCTTATTTATACAATTCACATTTTATCCCCTGATTTGCCACATATTGCAATTTTGTTAACTTTTGCTTGTCTGTTATTATAATTGTCTTTATTTCATGCTGTGTTTCAATTCATGTGCATCACATTTTCTTTTATTATTAATTTACTGTGTTGTACCTTGTGCAGTAATAAGCACAGAAATTAAGAAAAAACTGAAACTTAAGTTGAAGTACCTATGGATGGGAGTTTTGTACCATTCCATGACTGTAAAAACTACATTCTTTAAGCACCAATAAAACAATCATATGCACAAATGTAAACAAAGACCAAAAAAACTGAGTCCAGAAACTTAGGTTTGTAATAACTTCCACAATGAAGCCACAAGGGCGCAAATATATATGTTATACCAAACACATAGCAGGACCCGATCATGTAGTAATACACCAAGATTGAGCAATTATCAAGTTAGTGAGTATTAAGAAGAAAACTGCACTGCAGAATGGAAAAAAAATTACCCCCTTAAATCAGTGCAGCCTTTGTAAGAATTAATATTGGTTTAAAAGACTAAAGTAAGAACTAGCAGACAGATAGTTTAATATGGATAGAGATAGGTTGACATTATAGGGCATGACCTAAAGTAAAGAAATCACTTATGCAAACAAGAAATGCATCTCTCATCATATAGTGAGATCTGATTCTAAAGTCAGTACAGACTTAGATTCATATTGTGAATCAAAAGTCCCTGTACTGTAACTATTGGTCACTTCTGGTGGATGTAACATATCTTTGCCATTCATAGAATGAAAATGAGAGAAATTTTCCCTCAGCTTACTTGGTTTATTTGCAAGCGATCTAACTATGACTAGAACCAGTTAGAAAGGGACAGTAGCGAATGGCTAATGTTAGCTCACCCTTTCTGGAAAAAACGTGTTTTTGTAATGTAATGTTGGAAAGTGGCTTGGTTATAAATAAAAGTTTTACCATCAAAGCAGGCAATGCAGTGTGCCAACTATCCAAAAGGGGTAGAAGTCAGCAGGTACATTCAAAATGTCACTACCCTTCCTGTGTCATGTGAAACAGCATCCTGGTGTGCTAAACCATCACATTCCTCACTGTGTTAAGATGCCTCTAAGGAAACCATAGTTGTTCCCAGCAACCAATGTAAAAAATGTGCACTGTCTTAGTCTCTGCACGAGCCTCCTACTGCCTTATGAAGCAAAGTGGTCTTTGACAATAACTTCTATGTTGTTTTATAGTATCATCCACACATTGGTATTTATCCCACTGCAGTACTTCCTGGCTGCCATGTATATACTCAACAGACAAGAATACAGGTAGGAATGACACCGTGTAGGAGAATTATAAAGAGTGGTACTGCAGGTGAAATGAGTGTTTCAGGAAATAAGCATCAGAAATGGCATTTAAACAAAAAAATAAAATGAGTTTTCAATTAAGTCACAGCCCAGCACTTACTTACTGTTTTCTCTTCAGTTCATTTACTTAATATCATCAGCAAATATGATACAATACGTGCTTCCATTCTTTAATACCACACAGCAGATTTTGTAAATACTGAACACAGTTTAAGATTTAAAGGATATACCAGACATTGTCTCTAATCATGAACTGTAACCATTTATTTTCTGACTACCCTTTTTTTACAAACATGAGCTGCCTCTTTTCTAAAGATTTGTAAATACTCATTTTACAGTTATCTTTGCAAAAATAAACTGTCTCAATTGCCATGTCTCTACTAATAAAAGATCATACATGGTCAACCTGAATAGCCTATATAAATGAGTTTACATAGTTACCTTACCGGTCTGTTATTACAGCAAACACAAGCTTTGAAAATTGTTTTCAAAATGGCAGGAAAAGTAAACTGCTTTGCATATATTCTACACTTCTTCTGTTATGCTTGCATACAAATCCAGCTACCTTTAAGTCTTTCTGTTTCTAGTCAACCTATTTTCCATTTTTGCTTTGGCACAACTAAGTATTTGTTAAAAACATTGTGAAAAGTCAAATCACGCTGTACAGCCGTAAACATTGTTGTTGTTGCTGTTGTTATAACTGAAGACTGTAACTGTTGTGCTTGTTGCCTTTGTTGCACATTCTGGGTTTTGGCTGAACAGGGTTTCAGACCAATTCATTCACCCAAATAACAAATGTAAGGTAACATAAAACAAAGTAAAATAAAAACATCAGTATGTCTATATCACGAGGGAAAGAACATTTCCTACTCAGAGCAATATCATTGAAATTAATGACGGCTAACACTACATAGAGAAAAAAATAGCACATACAAAGCATAGTAAAACAAAATAAATTAAAATAGGAACACCAAAATAAACATTTCAATTAGAAAAAATCAGAAGTAATTTGTTCATGTCACTGAGTTATTATCTGCAACATATCAGGGGCACATTTTTACCTATGCACAGGAGATTGTCTAACTCTAAAGTCATTGTGCAACTTTGTATTATTATTGTACTATTAACCCCACAGGCATTTTTGTGTATGTGCTGAAGAGAAAACAAAAGCACAGATTCTAGTAAGCTTAAATATGACAATGCTAGACCTGTTTTGGACATGGAGCTTTAACCCTTTAGTCCCCAGTGTTTCCTTTTCTTACTATAGCTTAATTTTACTCATTCACAAAAAAAAAAAAAAAAAAAAAAAAAATCAGCTCCTCTACAGTTGATCAGAATGAAATTTTTCAAACATTAGTCACATGAAAAAAAAAAAAAACAGGGTGGTCACGGTGGTGCAGCGGTTAGCATTGCCGCCTCACAGCAAGAGGTTCTCTGGTTCGATTCTCGGCTGGGGTACCTTCTGTGCAGAGTCTGCATGTCCTCTCTGTGGTTGTGTGGGTTTCCTCCGGGTGCTCTGGTTTCCTCCCACATCCCAAAGACATGCTGTAGGTGGATTGGACACTCTAAATTGGCCCTAGTTATGAGTGTGTGTGTGTGTGTGTGTGTGTGTGTGTGTGTGTGTGCCTTCTGTGGAAGGTTGGGCACTGGGCTGGCAACTCAACACTATAAAACTCCACTGCCAATCATGAGTAGACAGGTGATCCACTGTGGTGACCCCTAACCAGGAAAAGCCAAAAGAAGAAGTCACATGAAAAAAACATTGAGGAATATAACCTTGATCACTGTTCTCTGCAGGATATCATTGTCAGTATAATTTCTAAGTATATGCTGGCAATGATTTACTTCTTTAGGAGAGTTCCCTTTTCCTCAAGTTGGTGCAACCATAAAGTTGGTATGCGTTAAGTTTGAAGGTATAGTAGGCTTGTCCTCCCTGCACTTAAAGCTATTTTTTTCTTTGCCTATATGTGTTTCAAGCAATATTTATTGTCATTTCTGATGCTTAGGATTGTGGAAATTGACATTTCATAGTGCAACCAGAAAACTCTTTTTCTCACAAATAGTGCCATATTACCAGATAATTACACTAAGAAGCATACTATAGAATAAAATATGGGTGTGCCCTGCTTCAAAGACAGCAAAGCAATTCTTAATTTGTTTTTGTAACAACATGAATTTAAGTTATGATAAATGTTATATTTATTGCCCAAACAGAAATGATAGATCTGATATGATGCAATCCAGCTTCAAAACTGGGACTTATGTTATCAGGTGTCAGGGCAACCTGGTAACAGAACTTTTGCCATGTTACTAAGTTCTTTCCATTTACCCTTTATACACATCCTGAAATCATGCCCCCTAGATCTAATTTGCCATGCTGTTGTGCACATCATCAGAAACGAAGGTCCTAGATTTTCCAAAGTTATTAGGTACAGTGATGTTTAGATGTTAGTATCTGTTTGTGTTTTTCAGTCTCATTTTTTAAGGTTTTTTTTTCTTTTTTATCTTCACTGAGGTATTTTTCCCTTCAGTCTTTCCTTCCTGTGGTCTACTGGTATCTTGTCACCATTTGTTTTATTAATTAGTGTTACACTTTTTAATATTGTTGTTCTTACATAGTATTGGCTTTTTCGTATAAAAAAATAAACAAATCTTTGTTGTAGTTGCTGGTTTTGTTTATTTGTTATTGCATGTTGTAGGGAGTTTTCCCCATTACTGCAATCATATAGCAAGCATGTAAAAAGGATAAATGCTCAGATAACATCCCACCCAAGAATAAACACAAACGGCTTATTTTGCCCCGGGGAAGAACACAAATATTCATGTTAGACATCTGTCAAGGTTTTATTCTCAATACCTTAAGAAAGTACAAAAATAAGAACATTTTGTTTTCATGGAAATCTTTTGCCTCAGATTAGGACATCTTTGAAACCAGAACACTCATAGGAACCAAGGGCCTCTGCAGTGACATCAGAATCAACAGCTATTACTATTACTTCCAATATCTTCAAGCTTCAGATGTCTAAACAGAAGCAAACACCTGATAAATCAAGTTTTTTCTCTCCCTTCTTGTCCATAGTATAAAAAGCAGATATTTGAGGAAGTGATTCCTAAAGTTAATTTATGAACTGTAGAGATGAAATCTGTTCCTAGTTTAACTAACAAACCAATAGAAAGTCTGACAGATTCTCAGAACTAGACCACCCTCTATGTCACCTTCTCATTTGCCTCTGACTGACTGTGATTATAATAGGCTTTGGAATAACCATTCTTTAGGGTCAAAAGAAAATGCTGACAACCTGATACAAAACAGCTTCCATGATAGACAAGGGCCCCTTCTCCACTTTTGTCTCTTGCAGACTTTCCTCACCGTTAAACATAACATGCTATCAGTACTAGTTCCGAATATACCAACATCAACCTATATGGTGTCAGTATTCGTGACTGGACACTCATTGTCCTTAACTATATACCCTGCATTGGAATGCAGTTTTTGATTGACATGCCTCAGTCATCAACTGAGCTACAAGTGCAGATGCCATCAACATAAAGTCTGCCAACATTAAAGGGCCTGTCAGTTCTGACACTCAGGGCAGGGTGCTGAGGCCAAGCTCATCTCTGGGATTATCAATTTTGATGCAGGTTTCGGTGAGATCAGTCTTTTATTTTTCAACAGCATTGTCCTCAGCATTGAGTAGGATGCTTGTGCCTGCACCAATATCACTTCTTTGATACCTCTGCAGTGGCCACATTAAACATCTGTCCCACCTCAAAGCAGAAGAAACCAAAGGCCTATGAAGTGATCCATCATGACTTCAGGTCATAACGCTGCTTCTACTTCTTCCAGGGACCCATCAACTTTGATGGTAGCTAGAAGAACATGCGCAAGAGAAAGCACAGAGACTTACACACCAAAGACCCAGACTCACTGTTAAAGAGGATGAGGATATAGTTCCTGTCCATCTTCCCCAAATAATCAAAACTTTAAGTCATCCTTAGAAATAAAGCAGAAAAGAGGTACACAGACTCGGTATTATCACTTTAATGAACATTGTGTGACTTCTTGCATTCCTCCCAACATTTTCTTGGTTGCTTCCCCTTAAATAAAAATGTTAGAAGTAGGCAGACTTATAGCATGCAAAACCCCATTTACTGCAGCTCCAGAACTGGAAAAATTAGATATGATTCTCTCACATCCTAAGATTTGGAACTGTGAGTTTATGCATGCTCTGCCTTTTCATTGCGGGGCAAAAACAAATGTTTCAAGTGCAGCAAGAACTGGCTGATGAAATACATTTGTTGATGTCTCTTGAATATTTGTAGTCACAAGCAATGACTGTACTGTATACTTGGATTCTTACCTATAGACTAGCTTATAATTCTGTTGAAGGTTCAGTCTGAGTTTCAGGTTCTTGTATTTCCATATATCAGCATTTCTGGCCCCAGTTAACAGACTTTGTTAAAGATACCAAGATGACATTCTTCACTTCATTATATCATGGTTCCACTATTTTCAGATTTAATATTATGTCTCACCTGGATACATGCAGAAAGACTGGGAAACTCCTTCATCTACTGGTGACAAATTTCAAACTCTCCAATGCCTGTTTTCTAGAGGGCAAATAAATCCACAAGTATATTGTTGCTTGCATTTCAGGAAGGTGCAACTTGTTAAGAAAAATAACCCATTTTCAGTGGAGGACCTGGGAGAAAAGCTCGACTCCAAAGACAAAAATATTAATAGCATGCAATACTTCAAATAGATGATTATATCAATTAAAATGATATATAAGAATGGGTAGTTAAATCATGGACTACTGCTAAAGCTGTAGATCAAGTCCAGAATGAGGAGAGAACAATAATAAAAGGAGGCAATGATATCAGGGAAGCTATTCATAAATATTATTTTGAATTATATTCAGGGAGAGGGGATTGGGGGGCATCAGGAGACAATTACAAGCAGGTTGCAGATGATAGGGTAATATCAGAATTTGATAATAAAGAAACAGTGCTGGCCTTTGGCCAAATGGTGACCTAGGCTAAATGGCTCCACAACCCCCCCCCCCATACATACCACCTGTTGCCACCATCCTGGTATATATACCTAAACCATCCAGATTACTTTTTTCTTCCTTTTTCTCACAGTTTGTCATACTCTTCAGTTTTTTCCTGTATTCATTCAAAATATTTTCAAGAAACCATTTCATTACTACAAAAAAAATAAACAAATAAATGCTGAAAAAGCACCTCTGCTGGAGCGGCACCCTAGGTGGCCACTTAGTTGGCCTGTGCTTAAGACCAGCTTTGTAAAGAGCAATATTTAGTTTGAAATCAAATAAAGCAGTGAAGGTAGACAGATTCCATGGTAAATTCTATAAATGGAAAGAAAAGCAAATTGCACCTTTTTTGATGGATACATACAATAATATTGTGCAATATGGCAATTTAACCCCAATAGACAATGAAGCAGTTATAGTGGAATTAGCAAAAAGCATAGACATTGTCCATGAATCAGTAATTTTAAACCAATTTCAATCATAAAAGTTGTTATTAAAATTTTGGGAAAGGTGGTAGTTAAAACGTTAGAGAGGATACTCATCAATATCATAGAAGAAGGACAGAATTAACCAAGTTTTTGACACTATTCCCCCATTCAGTCATCATTGACAAACTCACCCAGCTAGGTATTAACCCTTATATCATTATTAGATGAGTCGCTAACTGGCTTACTAATAGAACACATATAGTCAAAATAGGGGAATTTGCCTCCAACAGCAGGCCTGTAACCAGTGGTGTTCCACAAGGATCAGTCCTGGGACCTCTACTATTTGAAATCTATTTATCTGAAGTGCAAACAAAAACTAAAGGTCTGTGGCTGACAATGATTGCTGATAACTGCAAACTGGGAGTGGTCACAGAATCTCCAGCTGATGCCAACATCCTACAAGAGGGGAGTGCACAAATAAATGATTGGTGACAAAGTCATAGCCTTAAACCCAATGCAAAAAATGTATTATCATCCCTTTTGGTAAGTGTGATGTTCCTGCTAACTGCCACATCAATAGCAACACCCTAAGTATGCACTCAGTGGTGAGAGACCCGGGCACACATGTTTACAGCAACCTTACCTTTGATCACCATTTCTACACAGTGGTAAGAAGGGCATTCTATATTTCTCATCTCATAAGTAAGGGCATTGAATCCAGAAAAAAATAAGTTGTAACCTTCCAGTACTCTTCCCTCATCAGGTCAATAACTAAGTACAACACCTCTTTTGGTATGTACCTTTCAAAGCACCTGCAGCAATTGAAAAGACCACAAAGGTTCTTCACAAGGAAAATTCCAGATCTTCAGATCTTTCCTATGTGGATCATTTGAAATCACTGTCACTTTATTCTGTTTCATACAGAGTACTCAGTGGCAGTCTCTGACCATGCTTTATTGGATATGCTGCATATCCGCAAGTCAAATGGTACACGTGTTACTCACTCTAAAGACCTTAACCTAGAATGTGACATTAATAGAACCTGCAGGAGGGATAGATTTGTCTCCCTGAGGTTACTGCACCTTTCAAACAGACTCACACTTCATGTCAAACAGAGCACCTCATTGGCCCACATCCCACACAATCTGGACGATTGGATGGGTAACTATAAAGTCACCCTGGGGGTTGAGCAGAGACAATAGGTGCTGATCATGGAAATAAAGATAGAACTTGGCTAGGGTTGTAAGGGCCCTAGGGCCATTAGCCTACTAACTTCCTATGATCCTATGAAAATGGGTTTGTTCCAGGTAGAGGGATAGCCACAAACTGATGGAAATTAGCAGCCTTTCTACATCAATTTGCTGGGAAGCAATAGGAGTGGGGATCGGTATGTTTGACATTAAAATGATTCTGATTCTGTTAATTTGACTTTTCTGTTTAGAGTATTAAATGAGATAAATTTTGGAGAGGTGTACCGTAAGTGGCTAGAGTGGTTGTACATGAAGCCTGCTTTTAGAGTTTGGATGAATGTGTGTTTATGAGAACATGGTAACATTTTCAGGGAGACCATGATTATTTGTATTAGTTATATAGGATTTAGATGTAGAATTAAGGGTTTCTTAGTGGAAAAGATAAGATGTACAAGTGCTCAACATGCCTTTTACTTACTTGCAAATTACTTTTAGTTGAATAATAGTGATATAGTTGTTATAATTTAAGGGACATTAGTTATATTTCTAGAATTTAAGATGCATTATGGGTATCAGTGCAATACTGACAAATTGGATATACTCAGAATTTGGAAATGAATAAGAGCTGAATATCTCTGGAGATTGCAGAAAAAAAATCCAAAATATTTGGAAGTCTTTGTGGAAAAAACTTTGAGTGTAATCGTGTGATAAGTATCTGTCTCTTCTGGTTGAAATGTTAAAGAAGGATTGATGGAAAATATTACAAGCAATCATATTATTGCAGGTAGGATCAAGACGATTAAGGTAATGGATCTGTCATGTATACTGTGTACAGTATGAAATCTGATGGTTCCTATGTTTCATCTGAAATCGGAATCTGTCATTAT
>NC_056726.1:1698622627-1698638351 GCF_019279795.1 Protopterus annectens | reverse complement strand
CCAATTTTTCCACCTTTACATGTATTAGCCTTAAAATGTTTGAATGTGCTTGTGAGTTAGACATTAGGCACATGGATAAGTCTCACAGTTTTAAGTCTAATACTTTTAACATCTCGAAAGAACAGTTGTTAGCTTTAAACAAATTACGGTCTTCTGCAGTCAGGATTATAAAACCTGACAAAGGGTAAGGTGGGTTAGCCATTTTGAACAAGCTGACTATGTGGAAAGAATGTACAAAGTCCTTGATTCCCGGCTTATGAAGACCTCTTCCTTGAATGAAATGAATACTTGTTCAAGTAGAATTAGGGGTTATTTCAGGGACCTGTTCATAAGTGGTAGAATTGACATGGATACTTTTAAATACATTGATATTTTGAATTCTAAAACACCTGTCATGTCTGGTATACCCAAAGTCCACAAAAATTTGGCCAACCCTCCAATGAGAGCATTAATAGATGGCAGGTCATCTGTTTCATACCCTTGCTCCAAGTACATTGACTTTTTGCTTTCTAAGTATGTAAAACTCATCCCAAGCATTTGCAAAGATTCCTGGTCTTTTTATCCAACTTGAAGGGGGTCACAATAGAAGAGACTACTAACTTTCTTACCATCGACGTAGTCAATCTATATACATCTATCCCCCACCAGGAAGGGATCGAATGGGTTGAACTTCTTCTACTTGAGTTGGGCGCCCCTAAGAACGACATTAATAATGTCACTGAGCTATTGGACATCATCTTGTCTTCAAACTTTTTTGTGTTTGATAATGAAGTCTTCGTTCAGAAACAGGGTGTAGCTATGGGCTCACCCTGTGGTGCAGCTTTGGCCAATTTATTTATGGTCTATTGGGAAAGGCACTTCTTACTTAATAACAAAGATTGGAATGACAAGATCTCATTTTACACACGTTTCTTAGACCATGTTTTTATTTTATTTAAGGGTGACTCATCAAGCGCTTACTCCTTTGTTGAGTATTTGAACTCAACAACAACTTTTTTAAAATTCACTTACCGATTTGAAACTGACTCAATTGACTATCTTGATGTTAGCTTGTCAGGGCTCCTAACATCTGACAAGCTTAAAGCGGTTACTTTTAGGAAGGCTACTTATGTGAATTCTTTCCTTCATTTCACTAGTTCCCACCCATTAAAACAAAAAAGAGCCATCGTTAAAGGTCAACTAGTGAGGGCGGCAAGAATGTGCAGTGAGTTGTGTGATTTCCAGTCCGAAGTGACTAGCTTGAAGGTTTATTTTTTACATCGTGGGTATCCATCGGGGTTGGTTGATGATCTCATTAATGAGGTGTCCACTAAGAGAAGGGAAGGTTTATATGAACCCCTTCTTCCAGTATTACCCACAGTTGAAGTAGTCCCTGAGCATACAGCTAGTGACATTCCACCTATGTCACTTTTTTGTGCCACAAGTTTTGTTTCTGAAAATACACCACAGGAATTTGGGTGTAGTTTTGTCATGACATACAACATAAATTCTGATGCTATTTTGGGCATTTTAATGAAGAACTGGTATTTTATTTCTACACATGCGTTGTTGTCTGACAAACTAGGGGTAAAACCCCGTGTTGTTTTTAGGAGAGGGAGGAATATGAAGGATTTATTACAATGCGTTTCTTTAGGTGACTCCTTTAATAGGATTAAGGGTCATTCCTTGTGGTATGTGCAATTGGTGCAACCTCATAAAGTCAGGTACCTCATTTGAGGTTTCAGATAGGAAATATTTTATTAAGTGTAGGATCTGTTGTGACACGAAATCTATAATCTACCTGGCCTTTTGCACATGCTGTCCTGCTTTCTACGTCGGTAAGACGGATAGAAAGTTTAAGGAGTGCATATACCAGCACCATTATGCAATCAAAAATAACAAATGTGAAAACGCACTGGCTAAGCATGTATTTAATAATCCGGGCCATGCATTTTCGTTTATGGGTATTGACCATGTGGCTCCCTCTATTAGGTGTGGTCCTACTTCCATTTTACTTGAAATACGTGAATTGTTGTGGCAGCTAAAACTAGACTCTTTCAATACACCGGGGCTAAATGAAAGTTGTAATATAGCCCCAGTGTTAAAGTATAAAGCATACCTGAGATGACATCCAGTAAATTGAAAATGTCTCTTAATGAATTCTCACCCATTTGGCTTGTCACTTTCTAGTATTGCTAGTACTGCACTTGTTTTCACACAAAAAAGCCTTTAATATAAATCATTTTGTGTATAGTCAGTATTTATATTCTCCATTTTTAAGTATTCTTAATGTATATGAACTATTTAGTCAGATACATTATAAGATTGCATTCTAGGTAGAGTAAGTTTGTGCAGTTAGTATTGCTGCAATTTCTAATTTTTAGTTATTTGACTTCTTTTATTGTATTACAAAAGGGTTTCTTTATTGCCTGAAGTTAGCTAGAGTGAATTGTGTTGTCCCTTTAGAAACATTTTTACATTTTTTATTTGTTATATTACGCACATTTTTTGATATATTGTTATTACATATATTTCTTGTTTTAGATTACTTATATGTTTTATTTCGTTTAGAGTGCATAACATATGCTTCTGATGTGCAAAATAATTGTTTATTGCACTTTGAATGCAATTTTTTAAGGGTAAATGTAACAGCAGGCGAGGTTTTTTGTGTCTGTCTTTTTAACTAAGCTTCTTCAATTAAGCTTACTAATTAAGTAATTAGTAACTCCTATAAAAAGGGAGGTACTTTTTGTATTCTTTTAAAAAATTCCTCTGAAGAAGCCACACAGTGTTTGTGGCGAAAACGCTGCTTTTTACTTGTGCAAAATTAATAAAAACGCGTTAAGGAACTTTTGGGCTTGTGTTCTTGGTGGACTGGAGCTTTGTTCACTTGTTTGTTTCCTGCTTTTTTATATATAAATATGTGATATACTTACAGATGAAAAAAATAGAATACATACTCCTCATCACCAAAAAGGTGCTCACACAGGGTAAACAAACCAGCAACCAGAGTCAATCCAATAACAACAATAAATCCAATAAACAGATGCTGGAAATAAACAGAGCTGTATAGGATAAAACACGTTTATTCACAGACAGAGGTTAGCACTTTCACCTGATAGGGCTTCTTCAGACCATAGACATTCAAAAAATACAAAAAGTTTAAATACCATCTTTGGTGGGAAAAAACACATATCTCTCCATTCTTAAAGTGATAGACCTCCATTACATAAACATATAAGAACTATACTATAAAATATACATATAAATGTGTAAGATATATACTGAACTAATACATATTATTCAATGTATATAGAAACCAGTATACAAATAATGTGGGCATACATGCATAAAATGCATAAAGATGTACACTGCATTTATAACATATCACATTCAAGCATTAAAAATATGCATAAAATATACTTAAAAACCTAGTACACTCCTAATTGATCTTGAGCCTTCTCAACCTAAAAAAAAGCTTTAATAGACACTTTGTCATTTAGGCCAGCATATTGATCTGACCTAAATCTCACATCCATTTAACTTCCTGAGCTTTAGTGTAAGTCCTAATATTCCCACCCTTATGACTGGGGTGTATCTTCTCTATAACCATAAATCTAAAGGCATAGGTGGCATCAGTATCTATGTCTCAACAGGGCATTAATAGTTGACTTAATCCTGATCTGATAAAGGTGCTCACGAATTCTATCCCTCAGCTTACGATTAGTCTTGCCCACATAGAACATCTGACAAATCTCAAAGGAGGCAAGGTAAACAACATTTTCAGACATACAATCAGCAGATACTCGAAACACATACTTAGATGAATCAGAAAGATGAATGAAAACATTGTCAGAGTCAATAAACTCACAGAAATTACATCATCCACAAGGAAACGTCACATGGACGTCTAACATCTCTGAACCAAACCTGTTATTCGGGTAACAATAAATCCTCTTTAAGGTCAGCTTGTTCTTATATACAAATTGAGGGGCATCACCTGCAACCTCCCTGACTTCAGGGTCAGTCATCAAAACATCCCAATTAGCCCTGATAATGTCTTTAATCTGTACAACATCCATGGTGTAAAAAATGGGTAGCCTAACTGACTCAGTCCCAGGTCTGTCACTACCCTCCAGACCTCCCATGGTGCTCTCCCTAGGCATACCTTCCTCATGGGATGTATCCTGTCCAACATATGACTCTGAAAAATATGAGGCAGCTGCACCTAACCTCAAACTAGAGATCCCTGTCCCACCTTTCTTAATGTCACCAGCCTCATATGCTCGGGCAGTAAAGCTTTCACAAAGTTCTTCCAGCTCATGGACAAAACCTACATTTGAGGGATTATATCTAGAAACCCTCATGGCTTGATCCCTGACCACATTCTGAAAAACGTAGCCAGGGTGCATGCTGTGTCTATGCAGGAGAGCATTCTTATGACAAGATTTCCTGTACACACCTGTGTTCAACATCCCATTATCTAGTCTCTCCACATAGACATCCAAAAAAGGAATCTTAATATCTGAAAATTCATAGCTAAACTTCAGGTACTCACTAACATTATTTACTTCTACTACAAAGGCAACCAACTCATCTGATGTACCAGTCCAAATAAAAAACAGGTTGTCTACAAAACGCCTGTAAAAAAGCACTGACGACACATAACCCAATGTCTTTAATAAGAATTCTCTCTCCCAAGCTGCCATAAAGAGATTGGCATAGCTATTGGCACACGAGGTGCCCATAGCTACGCCATCTCGTAAATAACACTGTGTACCAAAACAAAACACATTATTCTCCAGTACTACCTCTAAGAAGGTCATAACATGATCAATCACTGGCCCAGCAAGTGTCGAACAATCCCTCAAATAACCATGCACCTTTTCCACTCCCTCCCTATTGTGAACGACAGTGAAGATTGATTGAAAATCCATGGTCACAAGTAGAAACTCCAAGTCACTAGGAACCTGCTTCATAAACGTACACAAATCAAGCAAGAACTGCTTGGTATCCTTCAAAATGTACTCATTAGCATACACTACTGGTCTATGGAATTTCTCTATATAGATAGAGAAGGGCTCTGTAGACCATCCCCTACCCGAGACAATTGGTATCAATGGTGGTCTCTCCCTGTTCTTATGTATTTTGGGGAGACCCTGGATCATGGGTATGAGAGGGTCGTTAACTGTCAAATACTGAAAAAGTCTGTTAGTTATAATCTGACTCTTCACCAGATCTTCTAACATACAATGAATCCTGTTGACATGTTTTGATACAGTGCCACTATCAATAGGACAGTAAAACTTCTCATCACTCAACATTGATATCATAGATTCATTGTAGAGTATCATATCCATGACCACAACACAACCACCTTTATCAGCGGGCCTTATGGCCATGGTAGAATTATTCATAGTCGTGTCTGAGCATTTTTCTGTGCATATGTAATATTACTTCTCCTCAAGTTCCGTGCACCACTCATAGACCTCCTCTTATAGAGTTCATTCTCAACCAATTTACTAAATGCTGCTACTAAAGGCTGCATCACTGGTACATATTGACTTGGTTTCCTAAACTCCCTGGGACCAAGATTCTCTGGTCTCCCTTTAAACTCAATCTTCAGGGACAAATTCCTGATGAACAACTTAAAATCCACTATGGTCTCAGTGAAATCACTATAAGAGGTAGGAATGAAAGTGAGGCCTTTAGACAAAACCCAATTTCATCAGGAGTTAAGGTATAGGATGAAATGTTGCATATCAATTCTTCCCTGTTCTCTCCCACATTCTCTTGAGATTGTGGTTCGGGAGGGAATTGGCTGATAACTTCCATTTCTGCCTGCCTCTGCTCATTGATCTTGTCCTCCCCTCCCTTTGTTCCAACCTGATAGGGAAAGGGTGGTGGGTACTAAAGCCATTCATAACCTCTTTACCACCCTCACGAGAATGGCTGGAGGCACAGTTAGTTTTCTTTCTCACAACAACATCAGTATTTTGTATGGGTGAAGATGTCATACAATGCGTAACTACATCTGAGCTGGTCCCAGCTCAATTCCCATCTTTCAACACAGCTGTAATAACATTATCAGACCCAACAGAATGATCACCAGCACTGGGTTCATTCAAAACAATGTTATTGTCATCATTACCAGAGGCTAAATCATAAGCCTAGCATTCATGTTATCATGCGCAGTATAAACATCACTGTTAACAGTTTGAACGGTAGAGCGATTCTCTCCATCCACAGACACTTGCCGAATTGTACCAGGAGTAGGCAATTGTCCTGCTACATTATCAACCCTTTTACCAACAATATTTAACTTAGGCCATGTGAAGACATGGCCATGTTGAAAATCATTAATGTCTCTCTGCAGCTTGTGTCTCTTTTGCTTGAACAGTCGTCTCTCATAAAACGATACATTGTCCAAGACTGTATTAATCAAATTGTCCACAAAACAAGCAGGAAAGCGCTCATATAAGCGTTTCTGCTGCCCCTTAATATCCACCATCAATGTATCTTCCTCTGGTGTAAAATACTCATTCAAAAGCACCATGTATCTCGAGCTTACCTCAGTGTTGAGCTGTTGCCATTTATATAATAGCTCAGGGTATTGTGTCCTGGTCATAGGCATTTTGAGGAACCTAAGTCCTCTCAGTACGATCTTACATTGGAGACAAACCTCAAAATGCTGCCATTAAGTTTGCAGCCTCTTTAATTTAAACAAGTCTGTTTCCAACTTCTCCACTGCTGCACGCAGTTCATCTCGATCGCAAGAGGCCTACGTCACATCAATGGCATCGTCACTCGCAACTTCATACAACGTAAGGGGATGAACACCCCTGGATACACAGTTAATAAATTTATCCAAGGTAATGCAAGGGTCTTCAGTATCTTTCAAGGTATATGGTAATTCCAATGAATCAACCACCTTTTCAACCATGTCCCCATGGAAATAACACCAGAAGCAATAAAACCAATCACTAAAAAGGTGCTCACACAGGGTAAACAAACCAGCAACCAGAGTCAATCCAATAACAACAATAAATCCAATAAACGGATGCTGGAATGAAACAGAACTGCATAGGATAAACCACATCCAAACTGTAACATAAAACAGGTTTATTCACAGACAGAGGTTAGCACTTTCACCTGATAAGGCTTCTTCAGACCATAGACATTCACAAAATACAATATATTTAAATACCATCTTTGGCGGGAAAAAACACATATCTCTCCATTCTTAAAGAGATAGACCTCCATTACATAAACATATAAGAACTATACTATAAAATATACATATAAATGTATAAGATATATACTGAACTAATACATATTATTCGATGTATATAGAAACCAGTATACAAATAATATGGGCATATATGCATAAAATGCATAAACATGTACACTGCATCTATAACATATCACATTCAAGCATTAAAAATATGCATAAAATATACTTAAAAACCTAGTACACTCCTAATTGATCTTGAACCTTCTCAACCTAAAAAAAGCTTTAATAGACACTTTGTCATTTAGGCCAGCATATTGATCCGACCTAAAATTCACATCCATTTAACTTCCTGAGCTTCAGTATAAGTCCTAATATTCCCACCCCTATGACTGGGGTGTATCTTCTCTATAACCCTAAATCTAAAGGCATGGGTGGCATCAGTATCTAATATATGTCTCGACAGGGCATTAATAGTTGACCTAATCCTGATCTGATAAAGGTGCTCACAGGAGTCAGGGAGGTTGCACGTGATGCCCCTCAATTTGTATATAAGAACAAGCTGAACGTAAAGAGGATTACCAAAGATGGTATTTAAACTTTTTGTATTTTGTGAATGTATATAGTCTGAAGAAGCCCTATCGGGTGAAAGTGCTAACCTCGGTCTATGAATAAACCTGTTTCAATGTTACAGTTTGGATGTGGTTTATTCTATACAGCTCTGTTTCATTCCAGCATCTGTTTATTAGAATACACACTCCATTTTAAGGCATCATTTATTGTTAAATACATAGTATATGGTTACTAGTGCCAAATAGCATGGAGTCTAATATCACTGTGTGCCTCTTTATCCCTGAAAATATTATGGTGACCATATGCAATAACTACTGATTTATGACTTGTTTACAATGTTGCAATTATAGATGCAGAAGGAAAGAAAATAATCATGCCATTTATTCTGGATACTATTATGAATTTGCTACATTTTACAACAGATAGCAAATCTGAAACACTGAGCAGGAATTTCTTGGTTTAAGAATAAACCAGGAGATGTACAATAGGGAATTATACACATATTAATTACTTACTTACCATATATCCCATATAAAATGGGAAGAATATTTTTACAATGTGCACAGAATACTGTAGTGCTTAGCACTTTAAGATTTTGTAGAGGAATTGCAGTTTGTTGTTACTGTACATTATGCAATACATTAAGAAACAGATATAATGAATTTCTACCTCTATGAATCTGACAATTATAGATTTTCATAATTATGTCTACAATATACTCCTGAGGAATTTATACACACATATGCCTAATTTGCTATGCCAGAATTGCTTAAAGCAAAGTTTTAAAAAATAGGATTTTTTTCATCCTTGGTTTTGATTCATGCTCTTTTTATGATTTTTGTTTATTTTAACCTAGCTATTTCTGCTCTGTCTTGGTTTTGGGGATTAAATTCATCATATTACATGTACAAGACGTTTTCCTTTACATCTGGTCATTGAAAAGAATGTGACTTTTACATACCAAATTGCATTTATTAGCTGAATATGCTGAAAGGGATTACAGTACACAAATATTAGCTTGTCATTTTTCAAAAGGTCTTGGTAACAATCATAGTAGTGCATTTCATTTTATCATTGTCTACACACATTTAACTTGCAAAGTATATTAAATTATCCTTACCTTGTGCAACACATTGTGTAATGAATATAAGTGTTAGAAATATGCCTATTAACACCTTCATTCTCAATAAAGAATTTCGCATGGAGTCCAGATGATGGAAGTAAAAGTTCACCACGTTAATTGCAATTCAGTGCTTTAATTTTGGAATTCAGTGTTTTAATTCTGCAGTTAATAAAAGATCAAGTCAGTACATGAGTAACTGCATAAATGCAACATAAAGCAACCAGTAGTACCTAAACAATATGGAGCAGAGCATTATAGCAGTGCAGAATGCTAAAACAGTGAATGCACATGTGCAGTAGAATGTACTATTGTTTTTAATAACAAATAGAATTCTTGTCTACCCAAATTAAAGCAGCATTATATTTTTCCACCCATGCCGTAGCAGTTTCAAATTATGTGACATTTTCTTACATGTCAAAATCCAGACTTTGAAGCCTTAAACAGACTGCCTATAATCCAATCAAAATGCTATAGATCATGTTGCCTTGTTAAATGATTTATTTAAAATGAGGCAGTGTTTTTTTATACTATTATTATCACTCATAGTACTATTTTAATTTAAAACATCTCTCTCATTGAATTCTTTCCATTAACCACTGGTAACAACTCAGGTGTTTTCAAATATACCTAATGACACATCTAGATGTCTGCTATTGCTTATTGCTTATTCCAATTTCACATTGCAAATTGGAAAAAATCAGTTAACTTAAATCACTGAATGATATCATTAGTAAAGCCCTCTACGTGATGGACAACAAAGCTGCCAATGATATTATTTGAATTTCTGGCAAAGCAATGCTAGAGAAGTATTATGCAATGTTTTTCTACTTGGTTATATAAATATCTCACCAACTGATTAACATAATGAGAACTGTCTAGACTCATGAATGATCATAACTGGATGAAAATAAATAGTGGTAACAGCTTAACTGCTAGCATCAGTGAGTGTCTGGTTTGCAGGAAGGCATTTACAAATGGTATACAACTGGCGAGTTACTATACCTATTGTTGTCTATGTATATGTAACACAGGAATCTAAGGAATGGTTGCAACCAGTTAAAAGCTGACATTCTGCTGGACTTGTCTGCTACTTTTACTTTGCAATTTTTTCAGCAATTTTTGATTTAGAGATATTGTTTTATTATCAACGTATAACTTAAATTTGAAAAGACTTGCATGGATGCAATTGAAGTTATAATTACACAATGTCCTAGTAGAATCCAGTGGAATTAAATATTTAACAAAACACTCTTAATGGGATAGAAATCTGAATGTTCATAAAGATGCAAGTCACAAGAAATCTATTCTAAGTCATCACCTATCATTAAACTTTCCCTTCGTCCTACATCATAAATTCATTATGGGGGTTGGGTTAATTATTGCATGCCCACATAGTTATAGCCAGAATACATTGATTTGGTCTTACCTTCAGTACAGTGCTATGACAAGTATGAATCAACATGTTCTAACCTGCTGTAAGTGACTGCATTTTCAGTCATTCAGGCCGAAAAGAATGATTTGACTTAAGTGTTCATGATGCTTCTTATCAGGACTTTTTACTGGATTAATTCCCAGAATCCCCGCAGGATTCTATAAAACAAATATATATGTCTTCAGTTGTATCTTCCTGCATGTGCATGGATACAGTTGAACAATGTTTGTTTCAGTATGTTTAGGAAAACTTAGAAATATCTAAACTCTAAAAAGAAAATGTGCCCTTATAAATATTGTAGAAAGCGTAAAAGCCTAGTACCTGTACTAAAATAAATGACAAATCTTAGAGTTCAGATTATATGTATGTTATAAAATACACATTAGGTATTGTTAGATGTGTTTCTTTTATTATTTATAATCACCTCAGTCCCAGGTGCACATTTGGAAAGCCACACAATGGTATTACATGAGTTCTCAGATGGATCTTTCCAAGAGGACCAATTTTAAAAGTGTAAAATGAAATGCACCTAGATATCAATTAGTATAAATTCTGGAGTCCACACTAAACAAATTACAATGATTATAAATGCAATAATAATGTTACTGTAAATGTCTAGCAGAAAAAAAAATGTATCTCATCTACATGCTGAATTGTAAAAGATTTAAATCAATAACTGACAAGTCAATAAAATCCTCTCTTGCCTCTCTGTAGTAATATTTAATAGATTTTGTATGTGTGTGTGTGTGGAGTGTGTGTGTGTGTGTGTGTGTGTGTGTGTGTGTGTATGTGTCTGTGTATAACACATTATTTTTATATATATATATATATATAGTTATATAGGGCATAAGGAGGTATATGATATATATATAGCATAAGAAAAAGATAAAATAATCTCACAACCATATGTGTGTGTGTGTGTGTGTGTGTGTGTGTAAAAGGCAGGTGATGATAGCGATGGTGCATATGTATATATATATATATATATATATAGGCAGAGGTATATATATATGTTACATATATATATATATCCCGATAGATATGCATTTATACATAGTCTAGATAGATATGCATTTTATATGTTTACTTATATATATATATATATATATATATATATATATATATATATATATAGGCAAGCAGGCTATATATTTATACACTACACACATACACATGCATATCTCAAATCTTTTAAAAAAGTATCTCACCTTCTAACTGCTTCAAAAATCCTGTTGCTGTCCAAAAGCATGTGCTTGTCACTGGTTTATATATTCAGATGCATATGGCAAACCATAAAATGACTTCAATTATCTCCAGCAATTAAATGCGTGCAGACTCACAGTGAGTGACTGAAACATCGACAATAAAAGTGCAGAATAAAGTTTCAAAGCATTAGAAATTGAGCACCTTATTATTGGTATTTTGCATACCTAAATGTCACAGTTCCTCCTACAAAAACAATACTTTTTTAACAATTTCTGATTTTGCTGTTTCTTCATTATGTCACTTAAAATACATATGTTATCTTTGTGCATTTCCTGCTTGTAGCAGTGGTTTAACCTCTATAGTTAGTGTTACTTGGAGGTTTTAACTCTTTTAGACCCATTTACCTTCGAGGCAATCTCTTTGAAGGACAAGTCTTTTAGAGCAAGCATTGTTGAATAGTTCTTGAGGCTAACTTTGTAGCAGCTTTTCTCATGTCCACATTACTCTGAGTCACTGCCGCTATCTCCACAAATTACTGCTAGAAGACATTGTTTTAACATATATATATTCACTTCAGGGGATTAGCATTCCCTCCCAGCTTTCACTAATCAATACTAACAATATGAGGACAGTCCATTTGTTTATGACTTGGAGGATATATGAATACATATTACTGAACATGAACATGAAAACACTTTTTATTTCTATAATTGGCATTTGTGATAAAATCAATAAAACTCTAAATGATTGGCTTGACAACTTATTGACATGTAGTCACTCTGCTTCTGTTTCAGGGAGGGTTGTCTTTGTGTTGAGAATTGAATGCATGCATGTAGTTACAGAGATAGTTGGGCAGGGAGTTGGTCAAAATTAGACTTTAGTCTGGTACTGATGATCCAAGAAATATAACTTACTTCTCATGAATATTTTTATACATTATATAATTAAAGAGCTCTAAAAGAGTTAGAAGGTCACACTGAACTGGAAAACCGAAGAAAAACTAAATGAAGAAACTTCCAAGCTAAGCTATAACTTAACGGAATGAAGTGACCTTCCAAACCTCCTGTAACATAAGGAAACGCATTAGATATAGCAAAATGACCCTTATAAACATTAGGTGTTTCAGCTATATGGCAATTCTGATTGCCATGACTGACTTTACATTTAGAAGAGTCGCTTTTAATGGACAATTTGTGTCAGGCCAATAAAGTCAAACCCACTAGCTATGTATTATGCATGTTTGGCATTGTTATGGACCTTATCATATGGCATGGCATATAGCAGCAGAGGTTTGGACTACTAAGTATATAAGAAACACAGGTTGATATACTCAGCTGATGTCCATTCTGGCCCTCATTAGGGTGACTGCAAAATATCCTAACTAACAAATTAAAACAAAAAGAAAGGTTGTAAGTCACACTGAAAACCAATCAGAAAAAAATAAAATGAAAACTCCAGTTAAGCTAGAACTTCCAATGAGTGACCTCCCAAAACCTCCTGTAACAGAGGCACATGGGATATATGGCACCATGACCCTTATGACACCATCAGGTGTTTTCAGCTATATGGCGTTTCTGATTGCCCATAATTTTTTGTTTTCATGGTGGAACTATGATTGCTCAGGTAGTTGTTTTGGGGTAGAAGGACCATATAGTTGCCAGGCACACAAGGAAAAAATAGTCAGAAAAATAAAGTAAAAGAGGAATTATTTATAAGTGACTGCATGAAGATTTCATTGTTACAAAAGTTAACATAATTTTATATGAAAGAGTTAATATATGGTGCCATGAGGTGCTTACATGGGGCACTGTCATGTAAGCTGTATGCAATCAAAATAAGAAATAAAAAACATAATGCATGTTTGTTTTAAAGTAATATATGGATGCCTTAGCTGAGTTCTGAGTGGCTAATACAAAAGAAACTTGGTTTTGCTGAAAAAGCTAGCCTTTTATGTAGAAGGTTTTGAGTAAGAGCACTGGACAAGGATAAGGTTGAGGCATTCTAAATTAATAAATGGTCAAAAAGTAAAGGAGTAGGTAAGCATTGAAACCCACTGGTTTAAGATGAGAGGAGCATTAAAAACTTAGCTAAGAGTTATATAGATTCATACATAGTATATGAGGTTTGGATGATAAATCCACAAACCAATCATTCATTCACCTCTTATTATTTTCTTAATCCAGTTCAGGAAATATGGAGGGAGAAAGAGCATATCCCTGCAGTCAGTGTGAGCAAGGTAATAATTTATCACACACACACACACACACACACACACACACACACACACACACACACACACACACACACACACACACACACACACACACACACACACACACACACACACACACACACACACACGACACACGCATTAATATCGCACACGTGACACACTTCATACGCACGTTATCATTAACGCACAATATCGCAGTCAATAACACACATGCACACACACACACATACCACACAAATACACAGACTAATTGGGAAGGATCATCACATTTACTTATGTAGTGTATCTTTAAGCTGTCGGAAGTAACTGTATTACCCAGTGAAAATTCACCCAGTAATATAAGAGGAACATGAACACTTTCAAAGGGAGGCACCTTTAACTGAGACTTATATTACAGAGCCAAGCACTGTGTTTACTGTGAGTTAACCTCCCTTGACACTGTGCCATCTTAAGCAATATATATCCACAAACATTGAATTGTCTACACAACAGTGAGGGATGCAGTAGTAGTTTTGTGAGGCAGTTATTCAATAATTGAAATAGGAATTCCTTTACCTAGGTGTGGTCTCCTTGTGACTTTTGTGTAGCCAGGAACAGCATGGTAGTACAACATCTAGATCTGTGTAGAAACAGTGATTTGTTTTCTCCTGTGTCTCAAACAGTTGGTTTCATATGAGAAAAAGCTAGATGGAGCAAACTCAAGAGACAAGTCATTTTGAATGTTTTGTTTCTTTTTTGCCTCAGGCCTAGAGCTTACCCCTAACCCAAGCTGGATACACACTATTCCAGTAGGTCCTCTCTACATCTCAATGGACAAGGATCTTTGCATCACACCCCATGGGCTGAATCTCTTCCTTCTGGAGAGGGAAACATCTTATGGTCTCCCTCATCTTATCATCCATGTTAGGACTGAGACTTAGCCACACTATTAGGTCTGCATTCCTGAGAGGCTTAGAATCAGCTTTCATCCCACTCATCCATCTCTCTCTTACCGGCCATTATCCACATTCATGGCAGACCTGGAGACAGGATTAGCTGCTTTCTCCACTCCTTTCTTGCCTCCCATTTTGTGCTATGAACTTCTTTCGCCTTCAACTTACTTGTTTTTGTAATTGGGGATGTGATGCATCAGAACTGTTTTATGAGTTTTGTAACTACAGTTCTATTGCCTCCTTCTCTCCTAGGTTACATTTTCCCAAAGTTATTATCTCTGGTATTACCTGACAATTGGCCCTTTATTAAATTAGGGGAAATTCAATGGAAAGTCTCCATGGAGCAACGTTTGGCGGGAGACAGTGGCACCCAGATTAAGGCAGTGGGCAGCCGCATCCGGCAAACAAATGACAGAGGGCGCATGAGCATACCTAATAGTGCCTGTGGCATGCAACCACTCATAACCAGGGTAACAAAATGAAAGCGGAGTGATCTTAGTTGGCAGATAGGCAGTCCCGCAGACCGTGTTGGTGACTGGAAGGTACATCGAAAAATTTCTGTGTACAAAAATTTAAAGTGAAATAGGCCGTAAAAGCCCAAGTTAGGTCATAATATAGAAGTACAGATATGGGTGCAAAACTGTGCCCCTTTCGTCCAAAAATTTATTGCGCATGAATGTAACATTTTTTAAATACCCATATCACATTTGGCATGGCAGTGTGCCAAACATGCGGTTATGTGCAAAACAAAAATATTAAAACGTGTAAAAATGGAAAATAATAAATATGTGACAATAATGCATTTTAGAGCCTTACAATGAGTATGTGCAATGGTAGACATCTATTTTTCTAAGATGCAGGCCCTGGAATAGTGTAGTATCTAGATTGTGTGCACGGATCTCTTTGCAAATGAGCTGGGGTTACTGAATAGCAAAAATGGGTTACCATGTCTGCAGATAAAATCTGTGTAGTCCCAGAACCATGTTGGCGCCAGAGGAGATCTAGCTGAACAAAA